>NW_017279864.1:18660-21760 GCF_001594065.2 Cyphomyrmex costatus
ATACATTAATACGTATAATTTTCCAGAAATGATACGTTAATTTTGAAACTTTTTTTATTAATAACTTTTTAACGAGTTAGGTCCGACGGTTAAAACTTCCTCAAGGTCACTCAGGGTAATGACCTTGACAACATATGTCAAGGTCAAGGTCATTGGGGGAGGCTCCCCTAATCTACATTTTTACCTGTGTTTATTACCTATTTTAAATTAATTTTTTAGATTTCTATTTAAAAATCCAAAAATAATTAATTTGTTGTACCTCTCGGTGCAACAAGATATTATTTTGGGATTCGATCCGCTCAAAGGGTTGGAACCCACGAGGAAAACGAGGAAAGTGGTCAAGGTCGTAAAACAAACACACACTGCACCACACTTTTATTTAAATAACCCCTTTTATTTATTATAACACTTACAATTTCGAGTGGTTATTACCACTGATTACATTTATTTAAGTATTCGTAACCCTTTATTTAATTATTATAATTACCCGATTGAATGATTACACTTTGGTGGTTAATTACTTATGTTACAATTCGAATAGTTGGTTACAATTGTCGAATTGATTTAATTAAAGAATATATTCGGGTTAAAGTCCTCGCTCGTGACTTAGACCGGTCGGCGACACTCGTTATCGCGGATGTAATATGACTCGGTTCTCGCGACGCGCGTAACGTATCGTTACGTTTAGATGTATGACAAGACTCTCTCGCCGGTCCTTAGACCGCCGAATATATAGGCGTCGCGGAGTCATCGAACTAGCGGCATTCGTGCCGTGTGCAATGCGGACTTCGTCCTCTTGCATTTCGGCAGTTCGTTGTCCTGTCGAAATGCAAGATTTGCTTTTTATTACTAATTGTTCGATGTGCGTGCGGTCATTGCTTGCGTTCGATCAGTGATCGTTGTCCGCACGCGTTATGGAATTTGCAGCCTTGCATTTCCGCAAGTCGTTGCTATGCCGAAATGCAAAGGTTGCTTTGCAGTAATAATCTTGCATTTCCGCCAGCTCGTTGCTAGGCTGAAATGCGAGACTTAATTGTGGTAGCACTCGCGGGCTACAACACCCTTCCCCCGTTAGAAAAGAAAAACGGAGGAACGGAGTTTTTCGTGAAGTAATGATTTTAGAAACGAGTACTTTTGCTTCTTTTCAATATTGATCTAGGAAGACTAAAACTATTTTCCATTTCTAATTCCTCGTTTCTTTGGTATGATTTATTTTTTGATTTGCTCCGTTTTTTCTTTCGTATGATGTATGCTATTACTATTGCTATTGCTATTATTATTACTAGTAGTACAGAAAATCCGCTTGTTGCCATTGGGTAAATAAAATGTTTTGATTGAAAATTTATGTTTTCGTTTTTATCAAGTTTATTTTTTTCCTCATTTAATTTTGCTTTGAGATTTTTCAATTCTGAATGATTTTCTGTAATGTCTTTTAGTTTTAATTGTTCATCTATATTTGAATTTACTTTAAGATTTGCTTTATCCTCTATTATGGATATATTATATTCTGGTAAGAATGACTCTATTACCGTCTCATGTGTCGTCTTTGGTGATTGTAACGTTGCGTCAGGTGTGATTATTTTACATTCGTTTTGTATTGTAATTTTACCCGTATTCTCAATCGTCCTTTTTATTTTCCCGTGGTCTTTACACTGTATATAAATTTCTTCTTTTTTCGCAGTCGTATATAACCAAGAGTGTGGATTATTTAAGGGTATCCACAGGGTATTATTTAGTATTGTTTTTTCTATTTTACAATTCGTATTATATTCGGTGTTTCCTAAATATATTTCTATTTCGCACGTTTTATCTAAGTTCGCGCGACGTATTGCGAAGTTTCCATTACATAAATATTCGCTATCGAGTTTTTTACATTTTTGTAAATTATTTTCAGTTATTATAAAATAAGAATGTCCTTCTATGTTCACGGCGAATAAGGGATTTTTTATTTCTAAATTCACGAATACATTTTTGTGGTGTGTTACAGGTAATGTAATAGCGTTTATTAATTTATATTTTGATGGTGCGACTAACGGAAATTGTAAAACCGTAAATATGCTTTTTGAGTCGCAATAGGCGCTTATAGTAGCCGTTTTTTCTATCGTTGGCCACTCGTTATTTCCGATTTTAAAGGGAAAACGAAGTTCTTCGGAAAGTTGTAGACTTGTGTCTCTAAGGTTTTCTATGATAGCGCTAACTGGTGTTAATCTAGGATTTAATGTTCCTACTCTTATGAAGACTAAGTATTCTAAAATGTCTTGTGCGTCACGTATTAAGTCATTTAGTATTGCGTTGATGACGATAAAATGTTCGTGTATATTGATTGTCTTTTCATTTGTAAGTAGTTGTGTTTTTAACTTTTTTGTTGCGTTCGCTAGTGTATATTCGTTAGTCTGTATAGTCTCTTCAGTGTTTTCAATGTGAGCTATTGTCGTCTGTAATATTTTTATTTGATTTTTTACAGCGTGTTGCGTTGCTTGTTGTTTGTTTTCTAATATAGTTAATTGCTCGTTTATTAATTTTTCGTCGTCGGCATCCATAGTACCGAATAATGTTTTCGCGATTGTTCCTATTCCGTTAATAAGTCCTCTTTTTTGAATTTTTGATTGTCGAAATGTGGACGTTATTTTCGTTACTAACTGGTCAGCTTGTCTATACCCGTTTTCTAGTATTGATTTAAGATTTGCAAAAATGTCTCTGTCAATGTTTACGGAAAGGTGACATATTGCTCCGAATTTTTGTATATATTTTTGCGCCTGTTCTAATCTTATTGGTAACGCAGTAATGTTTATTTGTATGACTAATTTCCAGGATGATTGTATTAATTGCAAGTCTCCTATGTGCTCGAAGTATGTTCCTGGATTGTCGTTGAATTTATTTATCTCGCAGAGTGCATCTGTTTTGATGTCGCCTTGTATTAAGGTGATGTTTAATATTATTCTGAAATTACAATATTTTTACGTTAGTTAGATTGTATTTTATTTTATCTTATGTAGATTTTTGTATTCGTTCGTTTATTCGTTCGTTCGTTTATTCGTTCGTTCGTTCGTTCGTTCGTTCGTTCGTTCGTTCAAGGTGTATTTTATCGTGGTGTCGTTTT
>NW_017279865.1:0-459 GCF_001594065.2 Cyphomyrmex costatus
TTTTTTTAACTTAAATGGTCTTATCGGGTTTAATACTGGAACGATTAACGAGTGTTGAGAGTCTTTCTGCGAGGTGACAGATACGAAATGCCGGTTATTATGTGTATTTTAGACCCTCGTAGAAACTGCTGGTACCTCCGTCCATCTTGTTTCTAACTGTGATTTATCACATGTAATCCACAATTTCCAAATTTGATAAAATGTTTTAGTATAGAAATTGTTCTTTCTACAGATGCCTTGATACAGCTCTGACATTCTTCCGCGGGTTGTATTCATATGATTATTTTCCTACAGGTTATGCAATTTGTCTGGTCTCGAGCGGAATCTCTAAGGATGAGCATGTGAGCAGAGACGGGTATATAGGTATGTTTCTCCTCATCCGTTAAAGCTTCTTGGCAACCCTCACAAATTTTGGAGGAGGTATTGGTATGTTGATAGACCCGTCCTCCCATTGTGGTG
>NW_017279867.1:0-470 GCF_001594065.2 Cyphomyrmex costatus
GGAAAGCAATATTCTTTAATGTTAAATATTTATAAAAAACGAACGAGGATGAAACTGAAATAACTAATTTACTTGAAATTTAAAATTTGACCTTCTGGGTCGTTTGCACGATTGTTCTAGTGATGATACATCCACAGAGATTTCAGAAGAAGTATTTTACATCATCAAGGATAACGATGCATCTTTTAAACATGAACGTTTTTCCGTTTTGAAAATGATGCATCGTTATCCTCGATGATGCAAAATACTTCTTCTGAAATCTCTGTGGATGTATCATCACTAGTACAATCGTGCAAACGACCCAGAAGGTCCAATTTTAAATTTCAAGTAAATTAGTTATTTCAGTTTCATCCTCGTTCGTTTTTTAAATAAATATTTAACATTAAAGAATATTGCTTTCCTCGAGTTATGTACTTAATCAGCTTTTTCGTTATTTTTTTTAGTGGAATAGGCCTACTGGGGAAACCACT
>NW_017279868.1:0-1081 GCF_001594065.2 Cyphomyrmex costatus
CGAGTTGAGGCCGAACGACTTCCCCGCGGCGCGAACAATAAAACCCACCTCAAGCTGGGCCGTGGCGGCATCTCAGATGTCGAATGGGCCGTCCAGCTGTTGCAGTTACAGCACAGTGGCAGCGTCGAGCAGTTGCGTACCACTCGCGCCATCGCCGCGTTGCACGCCGCGCGCGACGCCGGGCTGTGGTCGGCAGCCGACGTGGCAACACTCGAACACGCTTGGCGCCTGGTCAGCCGGATCCGCAACGCCGTGATGCTGCTGCGGGCTAAGCCAGCCGAGTCGATGGTCGAACAAGCCGATGAGCGAGCCGGTGTTGCGCATCTGCTCGGGTACAGTCCCGACCACAGCGAGGCACTGGTGGACGACTATTTGCGAGCCACCCGCCAAGCCCGAACCGTGTTCGAGCAAGTGTTCTACGCCTAGCTCGCCGACTGGCGAGCTTTGATGATCGCGGCGCGCTCGTTGATAGTGAGCCCTCCCCGATCAACGCAGGCTGCGCGGTACTGCCAGTCGTACGACTCCTGAATCGGGATGGGGAGCCTGGAGATCTCAGCCATGATGCTGCTCCATGCCCAGCTGGCACACGTTCAAGTAGCCGACAGCGAAGCCAGCCTCGCAGCAAGCCGCACATTCTGCGGAGAGTTCCGCCGAACCCGGCGTCGCGAACTGCGGGCCAGCTCTCAGCGAATCGCTCACGCCACAGGCGGAGCGTGTGCGCCTAGTCCGCACCAGCGAGCGTTGCTGAGTCAGGCGCAGATTGGTGTGGTTTGCCAGCGTGTCGTCGATTGCTTCCAGAGAGAAAGCTTCGGGACGATCGATACGCATTTCAGGTGAGCCTGGCCCACCACTTCCCCAGTGCACGTTGCCGGGGAGTGTCACCGGACAGGTGTCCGGTCGACCTCTGAACGCACCATGTTTCGTGCTGCTCGGGCCCGTAGGTCGATCATCTAACAGCCTCCTGCTGCTGGTGTGGGATTCGCTGGATGACAGGTAGACGGCGTAGCCACAGCCAGATGCCGTGTAGCCGAATCAACGCCGTAGTGCGTTGGGCCATCAAGGGTGGGTGATCAACAACCGA
>NW_017279869.1:0-5556 GCF_001594065.2 Cyphomyrmex costatus
TTATACTGCTCACGGGGCACATGTGTTCACGGGGCTCGGCATGACAGCTCCCGATGAAAATCCTTGGCGCGGTTTCTTTAGCTTGTGTTACGCCGACTATATTTCGATCTACGATAACTTGATTAATAGTTGCGCTCCGTGGTCCTTGCTTTATTTGCTTGTAGGGATGAAGTCTGAATTTGGTATCTCTGATACGAATTTGCATTTTTTTGTAATCGCATCCAGTAATGTGTCGTTTAATAAAGTCGGCTTCTAAGATTCCTTCGTATTCTATTGCTACATCGTCTCTAACTACGTATACCGGGTGTTTAATTTTACCGTTATTTAGATATATTGTTAGATTTATCGTTCCTATCGCTTCGATGGAATGTCCACTGATTCCGATCAATTTGATTTTATCTTCATGAACGACGGTTTCATCTCGTAGCGCTTTTAATTTTACTATTGATATAGTTGCTCCTGTATCGTATAGAAAGCTTATTTTTCCCTTTTCGGCTTCTCGAGCAGGTAGACTAATTAAATCTAAACACGTATTTTTTAAGTGTGCTCGTTTTATGTGACTAATGCGATAACCGGCGATGGTGCGTGGTGATTTCGCGTTTGTATTATCTTCATCTTCGTTTTCGCTGCTATCAGACGATGCTTCCTCGCTATCGCTATTTCTGTTGCTCTTTCTTTGATTTCTTACTTTTACGGCGGAGTTTATTCGCTTTGTTTTGTTATCTGTTTCACGTTTCGCGCGTGGTCGCGTATTTTTGTCGGGTCGCCCGTTAAGTGTCCAGCACTCATCGCGATTATGTCCTGCCTTTTTGCAATAATTGCAATATTTTTCGACGGTATTAATTCCTGCTGGCTTTTCAGCTCGAGGCAAGGAAAATTTGTTCGCGTAGCGGCTCGTCCAACAGTTTTGACCGATGTGGCCTATTTTTCCGCATTTATCGCATTTGGGTGCGGGATTTTGCAAATTTCGGGAGGAATAGTGATTCGAATCGCTTTTCTTGTCGCGTTGATACGCGCGGTGTCGGTCGTTTAGACCTTTCATTTTTTCTTCGGAACTTGCTCCGGCTATGGCTTCTTAAAGCGTTCGGAAGTGCTGAGAGCGTACTAATGTATTTATTTCTTCGCGTAGCCCGATTTGATAATTCAATAGCGCCTGATCCTTAATATTCTCTAGGATGCCTCGTCGTTGCTCGGGGGTATGGTTTTTTTCTTCCTCCATGGAGTCGTATAGCTCCATGGTCAAATTATCTACTCGACGACCGAATTCTTGTGCGGTTTCCGTCGGCCTTTGTTTTAGTGCGTTGAATTCGAGCTGTAGATGCGCGGTACTTCTTCGACTTAAATATTCTGTTTCTAGCTCGTCCTTCAGTTGTTCGTAACTGGTAATTTCCCTATGTTTGAATGCTTTCATCGCCTTTCCCTTAAGCTTGGTATGTAATACGGCTTCTAATAAGGTAGATGTATCCGTGGGATGAACATGTCTTATGGCGTATTCACTCGCCTGTATAAATTCTTGTACGCGATCTCGCGAGGTGCCGTCCATCTCGGGGATCATACTGCGCGCTTCTTTTAATGTCAGGAAGTGAAGAGATCCTCCGGATTCGCGGGATATGAGCGATGATGAATAATTCGTCGGTTGGTCGGAAGTCCGTGAATTTCTGTCGAACATTTTCTCGTTCGCGGGCAAATTCCATATGGTCTATCTTGTAATCCGGCAATTGCTGCTATCAATCGATCTAGGACTTCGTCCTGTCTATTTGTTACTCGCGTTTTTATTGAATCCTGCGTGTCGTTTTCGTCTTCGTCTAATTGAAAGGTCACTCTTCTTCCGTGCCTATTTTCCGGAGTACCGCGATTTTGCGGGTTGATTGAGTTTTGGGCGTTATCTTCGCCTGAGATTAATAAGCGTTCAGGGGTTCGGGCCTTGGGTGGAGTACGCGTCGTCGCCATGTCACGGCTGTTTTGAGTAGTCTCATCCGTTTCAGTTATATTTTTATCGCGTTTTGCCGCGTCTTGTTTTATTAAGTTAAAATCGTTTAGATCTAACTGATATTCGCGATTTATTATCACGTTAGGGAGTAAGTCTACGTCGTTTTCGACCAACTGATTTAAATTACTGATTATATTATCGCGCGCGTTATTATTTGTATTTAAGGGGATGCTGGACTTACGAAATTGTGGGTACTTTACAGTTTAATGAAAATCTCCGAAACGACTGAACGGAATGAGAAATCCTTCTACAGGATTAATATAGACACAAAATTAGTAAGTGGCGTTGACGAATTATATGCTAAAATCGAAAAAAAATTAAAAACTTACATTTTTTCGACTCGTAGATGTGTCACCTGACGAACATATTTCCTTAAACAAGTTTTATTGCTTGTATGGACTAAATGATTCAACACCACCCGGCGTATTACGTGAATAAACAACACTGACTTTACAGAACTGAGATTGAAAGCACCAAAAAAGATATTTTCATTGAACTGCAAAAATGGTAAATTCGTTTACAAAACTAAGACTCGACACGATAACCAACCAAGAAATACGTTCAACAGTAGTTGCTCGATTTTCTGAGAGATGGCGATATAATCGGACAGGGGCCGAGGGGCCCAGCGCCCAGCTGACTGAGTGCGTTCCGAAAGTACATTAGATCTGAACTTTGTTAAACTTTCTAAACTTATTACACCATGTGAATCAATTCAGAGAATTATTTGATAGACAATTAGCTATTGTCAGAATTATCAGTACTTCTAGATGTAATTAAACAAACATGGACTACGTTTATATGGCTCGATTTACAGAGAAATTATAACATCGAGTAATGAAATTTATCAATCTTGGTACTTTTCCACTGAGCGTCATGCACGCATCATGAAAGAGAGAAAGAGAAAAGTTTATATATATATATATTTACACAACCCCTCTGTTTCTCTCTTCGACGACGCGCGCGAAACGCCCTCAGTGGAAACGTGTATAGCTGTTCCTCCAAAAAATGGAATAACTACTGTTATTGGCTAGTTTTATCAATGTTTTATAATTTCTGCATAAATCGAGCCGATCTCTAATTACGAAAACGTTAGAGAAAGAAAAAGATAGACTGCATAAAACCTGACCTATAATTGTTTAAACGTAGTTGTAAGAATTGTCCAATCACAGTTGGATATTCTCCTCGTATTCAACACTGTAATTATGGTTACTTCTTACAACTATAACTACGTTTACGCAATTATAGATCAGGCTTTAAAATCATACATTTCTGCCCATAATCAAAACTTTAAAAAAAAATTTGTGAACATTCGTGCGATGCACATGCGTAATCGCTCTGAAAAAGTGAATGTTCAAATAAAGATACTCAAAAATTTAAACCTTTTCATGTAATAATATATATTTCCACAAAAAGTAATTAATATAAAGGTGCCAGTTCAAAGTGAACGTACATAACTTTCGGCCGTTTTCCAATCGCCTCCGCCTTCCACTGTCCCCCTCATCGTCACCGCGCGCACAGATCAAAAGTCGCTCGAGCGGCATTTAGACCGCGCGAAGTGAGGTACATACATATAATTTGGTGTAAACCGTACACAAATTGAAAGTATAAAAATATATGTTTTATAAATTTGATAAAAATATATGTTTAATATAAATGTAAAAACGCGGAATTAAACCATGAGGTTTGCAATAGAGGTTACTGTGCCGTTATGTAAAATCTATTTTATAATTCGAATATTTGCATTTTACTATTACATGGATTAAATCTGTGTATAACGGCTTTGATGTACACTAATATGCGCTAGTACGTTCAACTGAATTCACTACTAGTTTCGTATATACTGAGCGAAAAAAACGATAGAATGAATATTACAGCGTGTCGAGCGCATCGAATGCTCTTACGTTTCCAGGTTTTCCAGATAAGAATGAAGAATTTTCCCTGATCAATATAAAATATTGATTGTCGCACTTGATAGATTAGATTTATTGAGGTTTTTAAAAAAAGAATGGAACATTATGTGGATAGAAATAATTTAATTACGGCAAGGTCAAATAAGTGAGATGTTGGGTAATTGAGATTCAGATAATCAAGGTTCTATGTACGTAAATTTTAACATTTAAAAACAGGAGTAGTAGGAAAATTAGCTTATACAACGATACTAGCTACAACGACAATTTAAAAAACAAAATATAATAAAACCTTGTATAAATTCAGGCCAACAAGAAATAAATAATTATTGAAAAAAAGAATACAATTATATCAAAAAAGGTAATCAAATAAAATATAAATTAAATCATTTGTGAATAATATATAAATTTTTACTATTATAAATTTCAAATATATATATTTGTAACAAAGTTTCGTGGCTTTACACGAGTATTTTCTTCAATTATACCGGACGGTTTGCGTGTTATCGCCGTGTCTCTCTTCATTATTGGTGTCAATGTTTCGTGAACCATGCCGTTCACTTTATCAGGACAAGGGGTGTGCTGATACCAGTATCGACGACACCAGGATACATTCCGGAAGAGCCAAAGACATCAGGATACATCTCGGCAGCGCCGACGACACCAGGATACATCCCGATAGCGCCGATGGCACCAGGGTACATTCCGTCAGCGCCGACAGCACCAAGGTATATCCCGGCAACGCCAGGTACTGGTATCAGCACACACCTTGCCTTGATGAAGTGAACGGCATGGTTCACGAAACGTTGACACCAATAATGGCTGCGTTCCGTTTCACGCATATGCGCGCATTTCCCTATAGTATACGTGACGCTCACTATATAAAATGTGCGCATATGCCTGAAATGAAACGCAGCCAATGAAGAAAGACACGGCGATAACCTGCAAACCTTCCGGTATAATTTAAGTTTCGTATTAAACTATATGAAATAAAAAACATTCAGAGAAATTACTAAAAAATTTATACATTAAATACTTGCCCAGTATCCGAGAATGGATTGAAATGGATTAAAATGGATTCAGATTTTCAGAAATACGGATTCATGTGAATGTTAAAATGAATTCTTTTCAATACGAATACGTTTTTATTCACTTATAGGAATTGCACAGAGTATATCTGTAAACCTTTCAATAAAAAAAAATCCAAAAAGAAGTTTTCTCTGTTTAAAATACGAATTCAAATAGACAAAAAGGTCCAATCCCTTTTAATCCATTCTCGGATGCTGGGTGACAATAAACCTTAAATATAATAAAACCTTATAATAATAATTAATATAATAATTAAACCTTAAATTAATGTTCTTTTTATTTAATCCGCGATAACTCAGTTACAAAAACCTTAGGAACATTTTTAAAAAACGATTTTATAAGAGAACTTTTACATTAAAAAGTCGAATATTTTTTCAAATTTTTTTAAGCATTTGACAGATCTACAAAGTAAAAAGAAAATTTTGCATTTTGCGTGTGTGTATCCAACTCGTAGTTCTCTACACATAAAAATTACCAAACTTATAAAAATTAAAGAAATATAGTGACCTTTCAAAACTAAAAATTTTAAGCTTAAAGTCTCTTTTTCTAAATTTAAATTTCATTTATTTT
>NW_017279871.1:0-692 GCF_001594065.2 Cyphomyrmex costatus
GCCCCTCCTCGATTCCTAAAATTTTCCTATCCAATAAAGAATCCTGGGGTTTGGACGTAACAGCAGCATCAATTTCTTGGCCGCTAGCGAGTACTTGCAAGATGATTGCAAACCACGTCACTAAACGTTCATCCAGTTGATAGATCTCGGCTACGATTTGCGGTTTTGAAAAGAAACGTCTAGCAGTATTCCCAGTATTGGTATTTCCTGCACCTTGTTTTACCACGTCAACAATGATACCAAGAGCTTCTTTCAAAGAACGTTGAATAAATTTCTTTCTATTTTTCTTGGCACTTTTATTTTCGTCACCTCTAGCACTGCTTTCCTTAAAATCCATGTTGTAAGCAATACGGAGTAAGCACTCCATAAAACGGATTTTGCAGTGTAGAGTTGATAATCCCAATTTATAAAATTCAATTTTTCGTGGTAAGGTACTTATAATATCTAATTTATTCATTTGCGTGGGTCTAGCCCCACATATATTGCACGAGTTGCTCGACTTTTGATTAGTTATAACATTACACGTTTTCCCATCGATCATGGTACACTGAAAGTCATGAATTACAGAAAATGAAACGTTATCAATAGTTACAAATGTGGGATGAAGAGCTTTAATTTTTTCTGTGTAATAATTATACTCATTTAGAGTGTTGATCGCATTTTCTGTTATAAATTCAAATTTAATCGGGCGA
>NW_017279872.1:0-1487 GCF_001594065.2 Cyphomyrmex costatus
GTCGACTCCTCCGGCCCCGGGCACAGCCACCTCGACGTCGAATCTGACTTCGGCGCCGAGCGGCGTTCGTTCGTCGGCTCGATGCCATCGGATCAACCGTGTGACGGCCTGGTGGGCTTGGTCGCGTTCCTTGTCAGATATCCACGGTGTGTCGAAATCCAAGTGGTGCCAGACCGAATCCAACTGCGCCAACAGTGCCGCCGCCTCGATGTGCGGGGCGGTCAACAGCTCTTCGGCGATGAGGTGGATGGCTTTGCCGAAACTTTGCGACGTGGACTCACCTTGTTCGCCGCGGGCCTCACGCGCCAGGAACCATTGCAGCGCGCAGCGAGATAAACCGTCCACGGCGGTACCTGACAACTGCAGTGGTTGGTCGACTGGCCGCACTGGCGCGTCCGATTTGGAAACTTCGGTCACGCCCCACCACCGCTTGGGATCTGCCGGCCCAACGCCGGACTCTGCCAAATCGGCGAGTCGCCGGGCAGCGGATGCCCGGACTGCTGGACTGCTCCCGTGCTCAGCGAGTTGGCGCAACTCGACGGTGATACCGCGCAGCGTCGCACCCCGTTGGGGCCGGGTTTGCGGTTCAATCGACGGCTCGTCATCGCTGCTGGACGGGGTGTCGTTATCGGTGCCGCAGTTGGTGCCAATCCAGTCGCGCACCTGCTCGTGGAATCTCGACGGCTGATCGCCGTCCGACACTGGACTCTGCACGGCCGTGACCGCAAGGCGCTGCTGAGCTCTGGTGATCGCGACGTAAAACAAGCGACGTTCCTCAGCCAACGAAGCCCCGAAGGTTGGCGCCCGGCCGTCACCGCGCGGATCGAGACGTTCAGTTCGAAGGATGCTGTGTTGCGGTCGCACCGACGGCCAGACTCCGTCCTGGACCCCAGCAACGACCACGAACTGCCACTCGAGCCCTTTTGAACGGTGCGCTGTCATCAACCTGAGGGCCCGACCTCGAATACCACGATCGGTCAGCGTGTCGGACGGAATCTGCTGAGCTCGTAGGCCGTCGAGATAAGAACCGAGGTCGACATGCCCGACCCGTTCCTCGGTGCGGGCAGCATCAGCGAACAGCGCCACCAGAGCATCGAGGTCGCGGTGAGCTTCGTCGTGGCCACTCTCTGCGGCTGCCCGCAATCGCGTCGGCCACGACGTGCCATCCCACAACGTCCACAGCACCTGCTCGGCGGCGGCGTTCTCTAGGATCTGTCGGGCCGCCGTCTGGATCAGCACAGCGAGCCGCCGAACCGACCGCACGATGTCGGGCCCATCGCCTGAGGTTTCCAGGTCAATCAGCAAAACAGGGTCGGTCAACGCCGCGGCAATGAGTTCGCGCGAATCGGCCAGCTCGCCGTTGATCTGCAGATGATGCCGCCGCAAAACCCGCGCCAAGGCTCGCAATCCAGACGGATCGAGCCGACCGATCGGTCCCATCAGCAACGCTTCGGCCTGTTCTGGCAGCAGGCCCAGACCCTGAGCGA
>NW_017279873.1:0-748 GCF_001594065.2 Cyphomyrmex costatus
CGGTTTAACTTATTGTTCAACTTTTTCTAATTTTTAGAACTAGAAAAAGATGAAGAACAAATTAAACCAAGATTAAAGTTAATCTGCATTCGTAGAAATAGGCATTAGACGTATAATCGCTAGCAAGTGAAGCGGCGCGAGCACATATGCCATATTCCAGAGTATAAATTTTTCATTATAGAGTTTAGGCGTACCTGTCATCGCGGAATCAGGTCGTAGCGCGATAACAGCGTGCTTTCGCGTTCCACACATTATTTTCGCTGGTGGTATTTCATAGTGATTTCGGCGTGAAAAATAGATTATTTAACATAAATTGGCTCGGAGGCAACAATTAACGTGATTGCAATGTTATTTCTAGCATCAGTTTTTAATCGAATATTAATTAATTATTCGCAATCGCGTTATTACTTTTCCCTTACATCGCGCTACAACTCGGTAGGTGACTTTGAGATTACTTAACGGCGTTGAGACTCATTTTGCATTCGGAATATCATGCCGCTTTTATTAATTATTTCAATTATACTGAATTTTTACAACAATTAGCGATCTGCGTGCCACTAGACGGTGGTGTCCTCTTTCGCGCATGCAGCAGCTCGCAGAAAAAATACCGGCTAGTAGACATATGCGAACGGCGAGGAGATAAAGAAGATCGGATGGAAGGGAATCAAAATACGACGAGCTAAAGCGCTGGACGCAATAGCCGATGATTTTCATTTTACGCAGATTGCGCGACCCGACCATACCATGT
>NW_017279875.1:0-241 GCF_001594065.2 Cyphomyrmex costatus
CCGCACTGTTCAAAGACGGGGGTGAAGTCCTCAGTCAGCGCTTGTCCGATCTGTTTGCTTGCATTTGGGAAAAGGAGTCTGTCCCAGACAACTGGGGAGAATCGGTGATAGTGCCCATTTTCAAAAAAGGGGCGCGTAGTGAGTGTGGTAACCACAGGGGGATCAGCTTGACCCCGGTTGTAACGAGACTGTTGGCGTCAATTGTGCTTCGTCGCCTTACGGTGGCTCGTGAGATGCTGAC
>NW_017279875.1:534-925 GCF_001594065.2 Cyphomyrmex costatus
GAGAGCAGCAAGCGGGATTCCGGCCTGGTAGGGGTTGTGTTGACCAAATCTTCACACTGCGTCAGGTGCTAGAACAACGCCATACGTATAAGCGACCCACGATTCTAGTATTCCTGGATTTCCGAGGCGCATTCGACTCGGTTGATCGGTCTGTTCTTCTTGAGACGCTTGCCCACCAAGGAATGCCCCGGAAGTTTGTAAACATAATACGTTCTTTGTATTCTCAGACTTCCGGACGTGTGAGAGTGTACGGAGAGCTCTCCAAAAGCTTCCGCACACAAAGCGGTGTCCGTCAGGGATGCCCACTCTCTCCATTCCTTTTTAACTTTGTGATCGATGAAATAATGAGACGAACGCTGGAGGGTCTCCAAAACCCTGGTGTTCAAATAGC
>NW_017279877.1:0-545 GCF_001594065.2 Cyphomyrmex costatus
TTCTATTTCCTTTTTACTTTCCTTAGAAAAATTAAAGATATGTTATTAAATGATTCAGAACCTCTCAAGCAAACAATAATACAATAATATAGATCAATTGAATTGATCAGTTTTATATAATTTTATGTAATTTGGAAAAATGTTCGAGCAAAAGTGCGTTTAACTTGGAGAGGACCATGTTGAAAAATAAACTATTTTACAAAATTCGAATTATTATCTCTAATATCAAACCAAGTTACTTGTCAAACCACCCTCGTATATAAAATTTGTTCCTGCAAAATGTTAAGATGTGAGGTCTGATCAAAACTGCGTAAATGTATTATTGTTGTATGTAAGTGGTCGTAGTTGTAAGAATTCACCAATCACAGTCCAATATCCTTCTCATATAGTATCCAACTGAAATTGGTCAATTCTTACAACTGCAACCACGTTAACAGATCGAGCTTTGTATGTATAATTTCTATAATAAAAGAATTTCTTTAATGTAAAAAATGGAAATTTTAACGTAGTAATAATATAATAAATTATAAAAAGAAATTATAAAA
>NW_017279878.1:0-559 GCF_001594065.2 Cyphomyrmex costatus
TCATTCTCGGCCGCAGTGATCCGGTAGTCACCGTCGGCATAACAAAACATCGCATCGCCGGGGCGCAGCGTTTGCTGCGAACACGCCCAGCTTAAGCCTTGGCCAGAGACGCGGTCGTCTGTGACCGAAAAACGGCTGAGATCCTTGGAGCCGGTGTTGGTGACCTTGAGCTGGTAGACGACCACGTCGCCCTCGTTTGAATGCTCGCCCTCGGTGTCAGTCGAATGGGTCTCCATCCAGCCGCCCCAACCATCAACCTGCACACTCGCCGCGGCGTGAGCTGCGAGCGGTTGCATCACGAGCAGAACCGTTAAAGCGAGCAAGACAGCACTGGTCCAGGCGAGTGCGGCTCTAGCCGAACGAACGTCAATGCTCATGGAATCCATCCCCGGTACTAGTGTCCTCACAATGTTCGCAGCCAGGCACATTTGGGTTCAAATTCACGTCTCGACCAGTGATAAAAGCGGGCAGACCGCAAATTCTTGTGACACCGACTCGCGCACGTCAGGGTGTCAATATGCCCGATGTGTTCAGTGCCGGGCGCGAAGAGCGAAGCACA
>NW_017279879.1:0-364 GCF_001594065.2 Cyphomyrmex costatus
TTTTAAGAATTCGGTTGCGATTGTTGAGGACTCTGTGAAGTCGAAACTTTTCTGTATACACCGTTGTAATTATTATTAATAAATTTATATATATTTCTAACAACTAGTACAGCTCAATTAGTTTTTGACCTGGGAGATATATTAAGTTTTAATTTAATATTATAAACATCAAATAACAAGAATAATACAGGCTAATGAGAGTCCCTTCAGCTGTTGTTAGTGCGATCATATATAGGATATGTTAAAATGTGAATATTATATACTACGTAAGTAGTTCCCCCCCTTATTGCGCGAACTTTTTGTCGAACTTAAAACGCAAATCTAATTAACTACCGTAGTAATATCACAAATTTTTGATGCTATA
>NW_017279880.1:0-798 GCF_001594065.2 Cyphomyrmex costatus
CTCGGCTTCTTCGGCCCCGGTCAACACCTGCGGTCGCATAGAAAGCACCGCCTCGACCTGGTCGGCGAAATCGCTGGCGTTCTTCGCGTCCCGGACTGCAGAGGTCGCGCAGAATCGAATCTCAGATACGCCGTGGCGCTCGATCACGTCGCGATACTCGCGCGTGGCCTCAAGGGTCCGGTCGATTGCGGCCTGATCGAGAGTTCCATCTGCGTCCACACCTCGCCCAAGACGGACAATGCGCATCTGCCGAACCACAGTCCGCAGGTCGCCGCCAATGATGTCAGCGATCAGCAAACGAATGGAATTAGTGCCGCAATCGATCGCGGCCACCCGCATGTCAGTACCCATGGCGCGAGGTTAGCGAACCGGTATCGTGAGCCACCCTGCAGCGACCGCCAGCGTGACTCAGCACACCGCGTATTTGCCGCGACTTGGGTACAAAGTCCCTGGTCAGCGCCGTCCCAGGTCGATATCGTAGCGGCGCTGCCAGCCCCAGAAGCGGGGTCTGGCTCAGCGCAACTCCCAAACAGTTCAAACGGCAAGGAGCCTCGATGGCCGACAAGTCTGGCACGACTTCGAATAAGCTCAAGGCGCTCAGCGGGGTGACCGCCGTAGCGCTGGTTGGAGTCATTGGCGCGGGAGCCCTCGTCGGTTCCGAGAGTTCGGCCGATAGCCTCGAACCCGCAGCACGCAAAGCGCTCAACGCAGCCGATCTGAAGAAGGTCGACGTAGTCTTCGCCGGACGCGAGGCCAAGCTCAGCGGCGGTTCGGCTAGCGACCTCAAACGCGCCAAAG
>NW_017279881.1:0-586 GCF_001594065.2 Cyphomyrmex costatus
GCTGTTGATTTTTCAATCACTGAAAACATTTAATTATTAGGACATTTATCTTATGTATAGAAATAATTTCAAAAGATATTAACAAATATAGATTAAAAAGTATTAGAATACAAAATTTTATTTTAGAAATTATATTCTGTTTTATTTATAAGAATTAATATATGTGACTTAGGTTCGACATGCAATTTAAGCTGTGGTTGCTGCAAACAAAAAAATAATAATGGTAATATAAATAATGTAGCATTAAGAGAAATTAAAACATAAATCAAGATAAATTTTTTTTAGACAAAGCTGCGAAAAATATATCGTCTCAGAATTATTTAATACGAAGTATGATTGTTGATGTACTATCTGAAATAAAAGAAATTAAATTACAACTAAAAAATAATCAGCAAATAAATCTCCAAAACGAAGAACAAATTTCAATATTTAACAACAATGAGCTAAATTTTCCACTTCAGACAGAAGAAGATCTTCAGATAGTGGAGCGTCTTCTAGAAGATGAAGCTGAAACTACTAAAGCGGTAATTAAAGTTTAGCTTAAAGGCACTATATGAATGCATATTTTCTTCATTTAAATATGTGA
>NW_017279883.1:0-35718 GCF_001594065.2 Cyphomyrmex costatus
ATTTTAAATTAAATAATCAAATAAAATACAAAATACATTAATTATAATTATATAAAATAAAAAAACAATAAAATATCAGGAGACGCGGTAGTGTCTCCGGCCATGTTCAAAAACTGCGAGACGCTACAAGTTCAGGAGACGCGGTAGTGTCTCCGGCCATGTTCAAAATATTCTTATTCTTATCTTGAATCTTGTATTGCAACTCGTAAATACATAAAATAAACTGACTCATATAACTTTAAGTAAAATAACTCAATATACTTTTTATTAAGTCAACATAAAATAAAATTCTTTTTTTTTTCTAAGAATTAGTTATACTTTTATATTATATACTTAATAAGAATAAGTATTACTTATTAGCTTATTTAGATTGGCAAACCAACGAATGAAATGTAAACTGCTTTCCCACCATCTAATGTGCTCTCGGTGAAGCTGCGAATTCCACGGGCCGGACAAAATCTTTCGTTAAAACTTTCGCATAATTAGATACGAAAGCAAAAACGAAAGCGAAAGTCTAAAATGATGCGAAAGTTTCGCTTTCGCGTATGCGAAAGCGAATATTCGTTATATCCCTAGTTTACACCATAACTATGTACAATTTCTTAAAGATATAAAACAATAATTATGAAATGCTTAGTTATATAACATCTTATAATTGTTTTTATTTAATTGTTTTTATTTACAACGCCTGATAATTACATTCGCACGCAATAAAAACTAACCACTTAAATTTTAACACTTATTTTTAATATTTTTAAATAGTAATAATTCAGTGAAAAATCATGCGAGATGTACAAAAAAGACGTTTTCTCATAAGTCATTACACGCTTTGTTCCACCTCATTACAGGCTACAACACGAACAACATAAAATAATACAGCATACTAGCACGACATGCGTCGACTGGCACAATTATCGAATTGCTAGAGAGCGCTGAGATTAACGTTAAACAAAATTCAAATATATGCCTCTTTTAAATATTGTATTATATTCATCTAAAAAGATTATACAAATTTTTATAGTACAATATATTATGATATAAACCTTATAATATAATGTATTCCATAATCAAATGTTCGATTGTAATATTTTAAAAATGTTATACAGTTTAACCCTTTCTACTCATTACGGGTCAAAGTGAACCGAGCATAATGTAAATCTCAAAAGTATAATCGTGAACCATAAATTAAAGACTTATAAAATTTTAAAAGTTTATAATTTTAAGTAAAAAATTCATTTTCTGGTGTTAATTCATAACAATTTTTTCAGGATTAAAGATAAATTTTTCACTACAATGACGTTATTCCATTTTCTTGATGAATAAAATAATGAATAAACTGTAATTTTTTAAAGTGTGAGCATGAAGGGTTAACCAAAACGCCTTTAATTATACACATATTAAACAATAATCAAAACATTTATGTTTATGCATTAGAGACAATAGAAGGTCTGGGTCACATACCTGATACATAATTATCACGACGTTCAAAGCTGCAATGTGTATCTGAAATAAGTATGCGCGCTTTCATTATACTTTTTTCAGTAACGAATGAATAACGTATTTACTTTTTCTAGTGAGTAACAGTAACGGTAACTAAGTTACAATTTTCAATAACGAGTAACAGAATTTTACATTATCTTTCTCGTTATTCTGTTGATTCCGACATTTTACTTCAAAGCTATAAAGCTTCTTCTTCGATTGGATTCGGGGAGCGCTATTAGTGCTATTTGTGTCATTCTATCTTCATCGTCTATTAGACGTGTGACAAGGATAGTACTACACAAATGGCGCTGATAGTACACTGCCCGAACGCAGCCTTCGTCTTCTTCGTTATAATGCAAATTAAATGTATATAATAATAAATAACATAAGAATAGTAAGGCTAATGAAAGCTATTCGCTGTAATTAGTGCGATCATATATAAGATATGTTAAAGTGTGAATATTATATACTACGTATGTAGTTCCCCCCCCCTTGCGCGCCGAACATCCGTCGAACTTAAAACGCAAATCTAATTAACTACCGTAGTAATATCACAATTTTTGATGCTTATAGAATCTGAAATTTGATCTTAATAATATGTTGAAAGACATATTAAATTCTTAAATTATAATATTAAAGTGGAAATAAATTTAAATCTATGAAAAATAAGAATTGTGAAGAAAATCACGAGTTGGCGTTTCGTCCCGGCTTCTACTACTAGACTCATCAGTAAGGTAATATAGTGGGAGCCTACCTTAGACGCCTGGGAGAGATGTTAGAAAGAAGTTCTATATAAACAGACAATCATGTAATTCGGCACTTGCGAGAATTGACACGATTAACTATAGACCTCTGTTGGCATGTCGACGTAGTGATATTCTTTAAAAAGTTCTTTATTTAAATAATAATTTTGAAAGTAACAAACGCTTCTTGCAGCCATCGTATCTTCAACAATATCAATTAAAGAAGACTTTCGAAAATTTCAAATAACAAGAATAATAAGGCTAATGAGAGCCTACATACGTGTAAGTATATAATATTCACATTTTAACATATCTTATATATGATCACACTAATTACAGCGAATAACTCTCATTAGCCTTACTATCAAGCGACGCGGTAGCGCCGCGACGCCAAGTGCATAAAATAAAAATATAACCGTTTGACTCCTTGACATGATCGCTTGACTTGATTGATGCGTGATATGTTCATGTCGCTGTCAAATTCACGACGCTACCACTAGCTTTATCTCGAGTTTCCACATCTTCAAACTTTAGATTAAAATTACTTAGAATTTAAAAGCCCAATCAAAAATTTAAAAACACTTTTATTACATAATGTCATCGGTATCCTTCGATTGCGACCAGTCCGAATAAAATTGATGCAGCCGATACCGAGATCTAGAGTCCCGATAACTATTTTAGAAATAGAATCTGCATTTATTTTTAGAGGATTTAAATTTCCTACACTATTATCACGTTTTCAAAATTTACAAAAAGCGGTGAAATCTCTTAAAAAAACCTTTTTTTTAAAAAAAGAAAAAACATACGCCAAGTGCGTAAAAATATATTGAACTTCTTAATCAAAAACAGATATGAGATATATATAATTGACCAAGTGTATTCTTCATTACGCCAGTCACATAAGACAGACCGAAAGTGACTATAATTGTCAACTGGATTATAGTGAAGAAAAAACTTGGCGTGACCGGGTCGAAATATTCTAGAATCTTGGTTCTATCGCAATATTCTGCAGTATACACTAATAATTCAACAAAGAAAAGATGTCAATAATTGCTTACTGAACATAAAAAATTGTTATTTATAATGTTTCTAAAATATATATCTAAACATTATATTTATCCATAATTTACATCACATCTATTATTTGTGAATATATTTTCATGTCTCACAAATTATATCACTATGTTATACGTATATATGATATATCTGTATACATATGTCTGTTATTTATAATGCTGAATGCAAATACTATATTGAAATAATGTTTTCACTGCATACTGTTTACAATTAATGCGACCCGGGCACGCCAAGTTTTTTCTTCACTATAATCCAGTTGACAATTATAGTCACTTTCGGTCTGTCTTATGTGACTGGCGTAATGAAGAATACACTTGGTCAATTATATATATCTTATATCTGTTTTTGATGAAGAAGTTCAATATATTTTTATGCACTTGGCGTATGTTTTTCTTTTTTTAAAAAAAGGTTTTTTAAAGAGTTTTTTTTATCTGTAAATCAAATTTGTAATTTTTTTTGTTTTCAAGTTATAAACAATTAAAGTAATTTTTTAAATAAAAAAATTTCAATAAATCTTTGTGTTCAACTCACCATATCTCAGCCTAAGATGAATATTTTTCTTTGAAATTTTAACAAGATAAATTTCGATATGTTCCTCGAAATATAGAGCGCATAAAAAATTTTCGAAACATTTCACAGCAAAATGCCGTATTTTTCATAATATTCTTCTCGAATTCGTAGTGTTATTCATTCGATCACAAAAGTTATCGTACGAATTTTCGATTTGTCTATTTTTAACAGCACTACAATTTTGTTTATTAATTAAAGAAGTTTTTTAGAAAGTTTTATTTCTTTAAATATTATAGTTGTAAAGTAATAACGTTATATGTCGATCCGATTGCGCGCTGCGCGCAACGAATAAGTTCGACCCGTTTGCTTCCGCGAAACAAGGGTATCAATAATGTATCGAAACTTAATATATTTAAGGACTCCCAAAATCTTTTTCAACTTCTTAATAGTTTACAGTTACAAAATAAATATTAGAGTATCATATCAATAAAAATTGATCACAATAGCATATTTTTAATTCATTAGTGAATATAAACGTGCTTCGTTTCGCTAAAGCGAACGGCTCGAACTTCGCGTTGCGCGCAGCGCGCTACGTAATCGTATCGACATATAAATCGTTACTACTTTATAATCATAATATTTAAAGAGCTAAAACTTTCTTAAAAACTTCCTTAACTAATAAACAAAATTGTAGTACCAGTAAAAGTTGACAAATTAAAAATTCATACGATAACTTTTGTGATCGAATAAATAAAGCTACGAATGTGAGAGGAATATTTTGAAAAATTCAGTATTTGGCTGTGAAATGTTTCGAAAACTTTTTATATACTCTATATTTCAAGAATCATATCAGGAGACGCGGTAGTGTCTCCGACCATGTTCAAAAACTGAAAGACACTACAAGTCTCTTATTCCGAGCCACCAAAATCCATTTTTGGAGGGTGCATAACTATAACTAAAATATAAAAAATTTTGAAATTTCGCGGTCCAAATAAGAGTTTATTTTATGATTATTTTTGACAATTATTTACGCTTCCTTTATCTATTTTTAGGGGGCAAGATGGGTGATGTTTTAATTTTGCTGTTGAGTGTATTTAGGAGATACAACATCCTTTTAAAGAAAATTTTTCTTTTGGAGCGAATGTTATCAAACTATAAGAAATAGGAAAGATATTCTAAATAAAAATTAAATAGTTTCAAAAATATTTTATAATAATAATAATAAATTTGTTTAAATGAAACATTATTATTTATAAAAAATAAAAGAGTTAAAACATTTTTTTAGTTCAAATAATAATTATTAATATTCTTATAACAATTCATCTTTTATTTGAAACATTTTTTCTATCTCTATTAAATAGTTTCAATAATACCTGCTAAAAATTATTACCTATGTTCTTCTCTCTCTCAGAGTTTGCTTCCTAAAAGTTTGGTTCTTATAAAAAGAAATACGTTTTTAACTTATTGCCTACAAAACTTAGTCATAATCAAGATTGAAAAGTACCGTGTTATTTGTAACGTCGTTACTGTTACAAGTTACTTTTTTCGGTAACGAATAGGTAATGGCGTTATATTTTTTCGAAGTAACGTTCATGGTAACGCAGTTACACTTTTGGAGTAATGGTAACAATTTCATTAGTTACTTTTATTATTTTACTTTGTAGCGCTGATTGGTTGCTTCAATGACGCACTTTTATTCTACAGTCCTATTCCGCACTGTTTGATTTCAGCCTTTAACACGATGTCTTTTTTCACATTGTATTCACAATTCATTCTTATAAGCTGCGTTCCGTTTCACGCATTATGCGCATGATGTATCATTTTATCTTTCTTTAATATTCGGTGAACAGCAAGAATAAAACGTAATGTGTCATACGCGTTATGCATGAAACGGAACGCACCATAAGCTAACATGTAGCATATAGACTGCAATGATGAGACCAGCGAGATCACGTGAGATTCTACTCTAATAAATATACCCTAATGAATATATATAATAATATATCAGTTACTTTTCATATATTATTATTATTAGGTAAAAAGGTCTAAATTTTTGAGGATCTTTTTTTGAACATGACTTGACTTTTTCATTTTTATGATATGATTTTTTTAGGATATCACTTATTTTTTGGAGTACAGATATATCACAAATATATAAAAAAAATTATTTAAAAATATTATATAACGATCAAAAGAGAGTGAAATACGTCGAAAGAGAGGGATGGTGAGGGTGGGTGGTGGGAGAGGGGAAGGGTGAGGGAGAGGGGGAAGGGAGAGGAGAGAAGGGGTTTTTAATACATTTATCCAAAAAATCTGCACATGATATTATATTAGTGTCAAGAAAGAAGTAACGAAGAAGTAACGATTCGTTATATTTTGAGTAGGTAACGATAATGGTAACGAGTTACTTTTGCAAACCAATAACGAGTAACGGAAACGAGTTATTTTTTAGGAAAAAGAACGACAACGGTAATGAGTTATTTTTTATTTATGAGGTAACGTTGCCAACCTTGAGTCATAATTAATTGAAATCAGAATAAGATATATCACGACTTCGAACAGTGATAATTAAGTTAAATCGTAAATATTAAGGCGAGAAAATACTTCTAGCGCAATCTTTTGGATATCGTAGCAATCTACATGGTCTTTTGTTGGCAATATCGATATAGTAGAATATATAATAATCTATGTATATATAATTTTATTTTAAATATGTATATATGTATAATAATTTCCTTAAAAAATCTCTTTAATAACGAAAAAAGTATACACCAGATGCATAAAAAAGGTTTTGAATATTATAAATCCTCTTAATAAAAAATGAATAAAAAATAAATGCAATTACTCAAATATTTCATAACGCAAGATATATAAAATAAATTACAAGAGAAATTGAAATTGATTAAATTTCTTTAATTAAAGTATGATTAAAAATTGTCAACTGGATTATAGTGAAAAAAAACTTGGCGTATCCGAATAGCATTAATTGCGTGTATTCCAGTGATATTATCTTAACATAACATTTGCATTATAAATTAAAATATAAAAATAATTACATATAATTATTTCATAATTTAATACGTCTATGATTTGTGAGTACATTTTCATGTCCCACAAACTATGTTACTGTGTACATAGATATATGTTATATTTATATACATATGTCTATTATTTTTATAATTTAATTTATAGTAAAAGTATTGTTTTGAAGACAACATATTCACAAAAGTACATTTTTATTAATGCTATCCAGGCACGCTCAGTTTTTTTTTCATTATAATTCAGTTGATATTTTAACGATTTTCAATTATCTTATGTGTCTTGCATTACGAAATAATTGACTAATTGCATTTAATTCGTATCTATTTTTTATTAAGTAGGACATAATTATTCGAAACCTTCTTTATGCACTTGAAGAATATTTTCTTTTTTTTTTAAAGATTTTTTAGTAAGTATATATACAGTATGAGACAATGTCACAGTGGTCTAAGCTGAATCACCGATGCTTCTAAATAATTGTTAAATTTATATACTACGAATGTAATTTTTCGATTGCATGTCGAAATTTTTTCAGACTCGAAACACAACACTACTAAACTACCGCAGTAATATCACGAGTTAAATTGACTAACAATTTAACACTTATCAATGCTGTTTACGCATCTTGTATCGATCTTACTAATGTTGAATAATCTATCAAAAACTGTAAATAATTAATTTTTTTAGAGAATTTTATATTTAAAATAAAATTATATACAGAGATTACTTTTTTGTAAGAATTACATTCGTAGTATATAAATTCACACATAATTATTTAGAAGCATCTGTGATTCAGCTTAAACCACTGTAGCATTGTCTCATTCGGTTTGAAATTTAGCGGTCCAATAAGAATGGATATTGTATATATATAGTGTTTTCGCATAATTTCTGGATAAAATTAAAAATTATATAACTTATTTTTACGATATTTCGTGCTCGACATTATCAAGATTATTATCAAACTTCACCTAGTATGAAATATGTATATCATTTATATATATATATACCAAAATAACATAAACATATTTTTGAAACGTAGCAAATAAAGTAAATTTTAAAAAGCCACCGGAAATTTCACCCGGAAGACGAATATACGTTGTTTGTAAGCACTGTTTCTGAGCTTGCAAACATGGCATAGCGCCAGCATATGGTCCACTGAATAATCGTCTAGACTACCAAAGCTTAGATCAAACACATTCTATTAATAAGAAAATGCCTTTCCAAAATTTAAGATTGTCAAGGTTGAAATTTTGTACGTTCATTCATATAAGAAATAAGCTTTTTGATTTAGAACTTTCCAATATAAAAAAATGATTTTAGTAACAAAAAAATAGCTGTATATATGTATATATGTTACGGGCCAATAAACTTAATTATCTATCATATCTTTTAATATATTTTCTATAAAGACATTATGTGGATATCGGAAAACTTTTCGTGTAAGATTTTTTGTAAAATTGATTCTGTCTTTTCTCTTTCTTTTTCTCAGAAAGAATTAACATATCTTGAAAAGTTACGTAAGATATACCTTATAATATTCCTATTATTCATCAAATTATTTTTTAAATCAGTAGTAACACTTTCTTTTGTAAATAGAAACAAATCATTTTATTCATATTGCAAGATGTAGAAGAAATAAATGGTTAGGAAGAATAACTAACATTATAGAAGTGTAGCTAATATTATATAGTGAGAAAAGAGTCGTTTGCAAGTGTATCTAAACTAACTGTGAGAATCATCACTCAATTAAATTATGGCAACGTTTCTATATTTAATTCAGTGGATCTATACAGCTGTACTGCTAAACACTGAATATACCTACTTACCTCGCAGTTTATCTTCGATCTCTAGTCCATGGCTGAAATAGACTTTTAAAGAAACTATAAGAGGTGATATTAAAAAGCTTCTTTATTTCTGTTTCATATAGACGGAAAATAATTACAGGGACCTTAGTTTCGAGAATATTATATAATTATATCATAAAATTCAAGTACAATATTTAATGTTATATAAAGTGTACGATATTTCTACACCGTTGTACACATTTGTCATGAACAAATGTTGAATTCGATACAACGATTTAATTTACGTTACGCGCGATTAATTGACGACAAATTTATATAAACCATACGAGTTAGTTCATTTGATTCGATGAATGTTTTGAACTTATACAAAAATTAAACACAACCACATCCACATTATAGAAATCTACAACAAGTTCGTGTTTTACAATTTAATGTTAACAAGAGGTTGAAACTTTCAAAAACGTGGAGTGGACACGTAGCAGTTCCGGCATTGTCGATCTCTAAGTCTTCTTCTTAATTTTCTTCGTAGTCATTGAGGGCGAAGCTTTGCTTTTACTCGGTTTTTCGGCCTTCACATATTTATCGATCAGGGAATCAAAGAAACTTTCCGACTGATTGGCGCGAGCTTTATTACGATTTTGTATCACCAGCGCGAGGTCGCTTGCGTTTTCTTCGTTCTCGATCTTCAACATCTTCTCCAGGCGTTCAGCTTCCGCCGCTTCCTTGGCCCACTGCAATTAAAAAAGCCGATCAGGCCAATTAACATGAAAAGTCGATGACTGTTTACTGTCCGACTAGAGAGCGGTTTAATCAGCGCGTTTAGTCTACATTGCTAATTCGATCCAGACTCGCCGCGGAAGGGAATAGATTTTTTAAAGCAGATAGCGGCTACTCGTGAGAGAACACAAGCGCGTTCCCTGTTAACAAGATTGATTACAACCCACTCGTTACAAGAGCGAGGGACTCTACGCGTTACGTATTTCTATTTCCGAATCGCGCCACGCGCTGCCGATCCTCGAGAGTATTAGACGCACGCGACTTCGCATTCAGAGCGGCGTGAAGCGGGGTTCTCTTTTTCTAGGGAACGGCGCAGTTGAATTTCAAGGGGGTCATCGATTTTATCGATGGTCGAAGCGGCGGGATATGCGTCACTTATAAGCACGATTCTTGGATCGCTAAGCGAAGACGCAGTACGCACCGGCATACGCGGTCTATGACATTGAACATACTCAAACCGTGATACCATGAATCCTAGGATGCGTTCGGGGAGACGCTATTAAGGCTATTTATGTCACTCTATCTTGTTTATTAGACGTAAAACAACGATAGAATGACACGAATAGCATCTCCCCAAACACACCTCCAGAATGCAGCATCGCGAATCCAATTTACGACGTTCATATTTTTCAAAGTTTTCGCGTTTGGGTTCTCTTTTGGACAGCATCAAACTACCTGCGAGATACAGAAGCGTCGATGACGCTTCATATCGCGCGTGACCTACTCCATAATTCACTGCTGAAGAAATTCCGTTATTTATAATTTCTGGCAAGTACGTCCAACTGGCTACCTAAAGCTGGTGCATTGCACAACGCCATGCAAGATTCTGACTACTAAATCGCGGATTCGTCAGTGGTTAAAAATGAAAGAGATCTTACACGAAATCTACAATAGAAATTATATAGAAGATCGTAGGATTATAAGATCGTAGGATTATAAGATCGTAGGATTATAAGATCGTAGGATTATAAGATCGTAGGATTATAAGATCGTAGAAAATTGGCCAATCATAGACGATTATTTTTCTCGTATTCGAATGTAATTGGTCAATTTCCTACGACTTAGACCCCACTTATGACTCTCCTACCCTATGTGGACCACGCATCACGTTTCTTTATCAATAATATTGTAACAAGCCGAGACTCTAAAACTTCTTTGTCGAACAGCACTGATTGTGAGTTTTCATTCAAAAACCTTCTTATTTTTTAATTAAAAAATGTAATTGTTTTATTAAAAATTTGCTCAATAAGTAAGTCGTCTACCATACGAAACATCTCTCTTATGAGAACTCGATCATCTGCAGTCTTTATCAAAATAAGATGCGTAAATACATCTTAGGCCTAATTGTACCAACACTTCTTGATTTTAAGCGAGACTTAAAACTCTATCTATCTCGTTTTAAAGCCGAAAGGGAGACAGAGATAGAAACAATTTAAGTTTCGCGTAAAATCGAAATCACGTTGGTGCAATCAGGCCTTAGACAAATTATATATTTCTATTTTATGGTCGTTTATCAAATTCTAGAAATAATCGTTAATCTCAAACAATAATTAATCTGGAGTTAGCTAAACTATCGCTCGAACATGCGGATGAGGAAAGCATTGCTTTGCGCAAAACAATATTATGAGACAGATTTCTCTCAGGCCGTGCCAAGTACCTACGAGGCCGTCAACACGTACAAGTATCTGTCCAAGTCGAAGGTGGAAGCTTTTATCCGCGACCTTGCAGCATGGTCCGAGGTCTATATTGATCGGAATATCGCGCCACGTCTTGACCTAAAGAAATCGCGTTAAATAATTGACAACCATCGAAGCACGAATGGCGCGAAGTCATATTTACTACGATCGTGTCATTGGTATGGAATCTTAAGCAGAATTGGTTGCGCGAGCTTCAAGTTCGCTCACGGATCACGAGGAAGCTCTTGGTAAACATGTACGCGGAAACGCTACGCATCTATTCGACGATGGAGATCATCTTATGGAGATAACGCCGCTTCTCGTTATAACGGAACGCTTTATTAGCGCTTTATCCAAGGCCACTAAATGATTTCTACGCGAGAGAACCTGCTTTCTCTCTCATTCTCTCGTTCTGTCCTCCGTTTGGCGCGACCGACCTAGGCGGATTCTGAACGAAGATGCACCTGTTGCACGAAGAATGACGGAAGTTGCCGTGCGAACTTGACTCCTAACAGTGACGCCTTTGAGCATATATTTAATGCGTTTGTGAGGCGCAACACCGAACGAATCGTTGCAAGGTCGTTACATAACGTATAACTGCGCGATTGGACGATGACACTTGATAATTATTTCATTACCACGCGACGACCGAGTCGCCACTTAATTGCAATTAAAATCGTTTCTCGGACACGCATATACTCTGCTCAATTGGCTTTTCTACTTGGCAAGCGTTTCATGATGTTACAACATATGTTACCATGCCACAAGCGATTCCGGGAATCGAGAGAGAGAGAGAGAGAGGAACCACGTGAGATCAAAGATTCGCTAACTCGGCTAAGTTTAGTATTAGTGATAAACTTCACAACACCTTTTCGATTTTCTCGGAGATATTTAATCAATGTTTAACAAATTCTTGCCAATCGGTAAAATTACAGAATCAAAACTCGTATTTCCTTCTGTAGAATACTAAAGCACGGAAATAAAATGTAGAAAAAGAAAAGAGGAAACGTGAAAAGTGAAAAATTTTATGTATGATATTCTCTAAATTTATTGGAGTGGAATCTGAAGGGGAAAAATTAAGATAATTTTGATAAGGTAATTCAATTTTCATTCTTTAAAAATGAGATTTCACAGTTTAAAATAGCATTTTACTGTAAAAATTTGAGAGAGTATGTATGTATGTACAATACTTACAAACATAAAATTTGTAATATAATATAAATTGCATGTAACATAAAAATTTTCACTTTTTACTTTCCCACACAAAGAAACAAGTTACATAATCGGCACCCTGAAATTGACAATAAAATAAATTAAGTGTCAATCAATTTTTCGTTATTTTTCCGCATTTTCCAACGTCGATACCTACGCATCAGGTTTAGCTGGTTTTGTCATTTCCGGAGAAATTTTCAATTCCGAAGAAAGTTTCATCCATCTTGATCACTCTCTTGCTAGTTATCTGAATCTGGTTAACAATTCTATGAAGCGTCTTTGGGGAAATGCTATGAGGAGACAAGTTACAATGTTAAATACATAAATGCGCGCTTAAAAGTCCAGGTCACAACACAGTGCATGCGTTCCTTAGATAAGAGAGATGTAAGTTCGATTTTCTTCTGCGTAATCTAATTTTAAATTATCTGTGCGATCTATCTCGCTCATCTGGACGATAAAGAAGAAGGCGCGCTCTAAAATCTTCCCACGACGGTGTGCCCAAGAACAGCGACAACAACAAACGTCACTAGTGCAGCAGCTGATTCCATCTCCGGTGCCGAATTCTCCGGACATTCGGGAAGTGACTTGTCCGTCGTATCTATAGGACGAACGCCTATAGACGCGCCGTTATTATCCTGATAATTTTGCAACGGTGGACGCGTGATGATGGACGGATCACCACCGTACGAAACATGGTATAACTCGTCCGTCGCAGAGTCTATCAGTTCCGGTGGTGAAGGTCTGACATAATGCGTGTTAGATGCCGTCGTAGTTCGCAATCGATCGTATTCAATAGGTTGATCCGTGGCGACAAACAGGTCGTCATCAGTCAATGGTGGTTCTTCGACTATCATTTTACGTGGATCGTGTCCGTAATATGGTGTTTTCGTTGACGTCACTCTGTCACTCCCCTCAGTAGGACGGTGAAATTGTTCGTCAAATTCGGGCGGAAGCTCATCCGAGTTATCTGTGTACCAAATATCATCCATGTCCAAAAGACCGGTCATTTGAATGGATCCGTGCGGCACATTTTCCAGACCGTTGGATGTTGTAACATGTAGAGGATACGTTACAGTGTTTCCAGCTTGCGATGATCTGCCGGATTGTCCTATCGTGTTGTCCAATGAAGATCCTACTTGGGATCTCTCTGACGTGGGATACGATGGATAAGGCATCGTTTCATGCGGTGGAATGTACGACGGGTGTGTTGATATGCCTTCCATTTGCCGTGGTCTATCAGTTCCCATTATCCTGGTATATACATCCGATAACGTTACGGGTGATTCTCGCGATGTTTCCTGCGTTGGATATGGCCAATAAGATGTCGTTTCGTGTGTAGGCTGTGGTGGATACATAAAGGTGTGTTCCGTTCGCGATGGTCCGTCAGTTCCTGCCATCTTGATGTCTTCGGCGGGCGGTGCTCGCGGCGTTTCTGGTGTTGAAAATGGGTAAGACATTACCTGATGCGATGATAATTCCGATGGTATATGCGAGGGTCTTGTGTCTGGAAATCTCGATTCCACTTGCGGCAAAGACTGTTCCTCTTGTTGCTTCGACGTCGTTCGTATAGTCGTGGTTAATGGTCTCCTGTTGCGTGAACGGTATGTCTCCGAATGGTGTGGATAAAATGGTGTCTTGTCTCTCATCCCGTAAGATTCTTCCGATTCTTCTGGAGGCGGTTTCCTACCGGGATGTAATCTTTCGCGATGCGCTGGCACGATTTCTGTATCTTCTTCCACGTGAATCGGTGGGACATGAACGTCGATTGTGTCACTAGTGAGTCTTCTCCACTCGGGATCTTGTTCAAAAGCAACACCCTGATTCTCAAGAAACTTGCTGACAGCATGTGGGCAGGCAAAGTCGGAATTCTCGCTGAGGAATATGCGCTTCAGTTCCTTCAAGTATGACATCTCGTCGAGATTCAAACATTGCAATCGATTTCCTGAGATCCTTAGGTCCACGAGACTGGGTAGATTCGTATAGACGCCGTCTTCAATGTCACGTATGTCATTGTAGTTGAGATCGAGATACGTCAGAGAGTTTAATCCTTCGAACCACGACGCTCTGACGGTAGTTAAGCGGTTGCTGTCTAAGCTGAGTTGCTGGAGATTAATGAGACGTCGAAAGGCGTCTGCATCGATATCGGTAATCTCGCAATGCGAGCAACTCAATACCCAAAGATTCCCGCCGAATCTCGAGAACGTATCAGCAGTTATTCTGCGAAGTGGCATCCTGATGATCCGCAATTTCTCGGTTGTTTCGGGTACAGTGGTCAAATCAACGGGGTGACCACCTTCGCAGACATATTCCAACATATCTTCATTTGTCACCTTTCTACACGATGCCGCGGCATTGTCAATAAATACAGTTAGCAAGGCAAATAACACTACAGTTATAATATGATGCATTTTTTTCATTGATATATAAAGGGATTATAAGGCAAAATAATATAATTCGCAATTAATGGTAACAATAATCGTCGGAGGAAAAACAGCCCTCTATTGCATTCATTTCGACAAGCAGACAGAATAAAATGTGACAACCGTCGCGAGAGGGATTGTTCGTTTGAACTTTACGATTAACGACAAACGGTCGAACTAATTGTAACGCGGACTGAAGCAGTTCTCGCATTCGTAGGTTACTTATTTACTAGACCTTCCCCTCCTAGTGGTGCTTCTATTTCTCCTACTACCTTCCACTCGTCAAGCTGTACAGTCAATCGGTAAAAATAGAGAAGCTTGAAAATAGAGCTGCGGGGCGTTAAAAGACTATTGAAGTGACATTTAGCATGAATGTGCTAACGTGATTTAAAATTCGCGCTATAATTGCACGAGGTCGATCACGGTCGAAGATCGATACACGAGTAGTATAGAGGCGCGGCAAAAATCGCAACAGATAACGAAATAATATTTCGTGATCATGTTTTTTTATATTAATTGAATTGTTTCAAAAATTAACTTGTTTTAACATTTTAGAAAATTCCTAAGTTAAATAGAAATGTAATATAAATACATGATCAATTAATAATAATTATTATTATATACGATATTACGTATGAGAAACTACTGAGAATGGAAATATGTAAATATCGCAATAATTAAATTAAAAAAGTAAACTATAAATTTTGATATTAAATAGTAAAATTTGTGAAAATAATTTTGTCAATATCAGAAACATATTTACAACTCTTTGATGCGTCAAAACTTATAAACAAAATTTTGAAAATAAAATAACTATTAATTGTACAAACATACTGATGTTTACCTATAAAGAAACTATGGAAGTGCCTCTCCAATTTTGAGTTTTAACGTTGTTTTATTAATAGATAAGACTAAGGAATTGATATTTAGAAGATACAGGATACAACATCCTTTTAAAGAAAATAAATTTTTTCTTTCGGAGCGAATATTGTTGAACTATAAGAAAAAGAAAAAAATGTTCTGAGTAAAAAAAATTAAATTGTTTCACAAATATTTTATAATAATATTTAAATTGGTTTAAATAAAACATTATTAATATAAAATAAAAATTATAAAATTTTTTTTAGCTTTAGTAATAATTATTCTTAAAACCATTTAACTTTTATTTGAAATATTTGTTTCTATCTCTTACAGTTTCAATGATATTCGCTTTGAAAAATAATAAACGATTTTCTTTCTTCTCTCAAACTTACACATTCTAAAAGTTGAGAGAGAGAGAGCCCTTATAAAAAAGTACATTTTTAACTTATTATTGTTTACAAAACAGTCATAATATATTAAAATCAAAATAAGACACTTCATACAAGTTTCCTTGTTAATTCTAATTAATTTTAATTAATCTTTTATGTTCTATTGCAATTTCAAGTTTTTTATAGCTTTCTTAACATAAAAATATAAACTATCACAAAACTATTAAGTTTGGAAAGCGACTCATCAAGTTATAATAAATTAAAGAGTAGATTATAACAAAAATAACAGGTAATATGAGTCAACCGCTGGTTATTATTAGTGAATATATTTTTTAATATTTCAACTTATGTATCTTGATCGTACGTTTCGACTCCTATTTTGATCATCTTCAGCAACATTTTCAAGTAAGAAAGACAATAAAAATTTACAACTGAAATATCCATAAAATCATTCCACCGATAATGACAGCAACAATTGTAAGGTAAGCCACAATGTTATCATCAGATATAAATACATTAGATGTAACTGACTATCAAGAGCACAGGTCCACATTTTAATTTTGCTCTTATCTCGTTAATTTTATCAGTTAACTCATAATCACTTGACAGAACAATGTTTGTGACAATCTTGTTTATTGTTAAGGCGCAGGAATTATTGAGTTTTCATCATCACTAGCTAACTAACTAGTCTGAGTATGTGGCTTACCTCACAATTGTTGCTGTTGCTATCGGTGGAATAATTTTATGGATGTTCTAGTCGTAAATTTTTATTGTCTTTCTTACTTGAAAATGTTGCTGAAGATGACTCAAAACCAGGGAATGGAAGTAACTCGTTACTTGTAACGAAGTTACAGTTACAAGTTACTTTTTTGGTAACTTTACTGGTAACTGCGTTACTTTCTTTTTTTGGTAACTGTAACGGTAACGAGTTACATTTTTTGGGTAACGGTAACGAAATTTACAGTTACTTTTGTCGTTACTTTGCATACGATTGAACACGGTTCGATTGGATACATGCTATTTACAGCGCTTATCAATAAGACTTGAAAGCTCTTAGACATTCGGCCGTTATGATTCAGTAATTATTTTACACTTCTATCTTCTATGTAATACATAGGACATACAAATATTTCAGTTTTTGCTGCATATTTTATAGGTTTTAGAATTACAAAATTGTGTTTAAAAAAAATTAAAAAATAAATTAAATAATAGTAAAATGAGAAGGGCTACGAACCCAAAAGCGAAACAGTTTAAAAGACGATGACAATAAATGTGGAAACATCGTTTGTTTTTATCTTGTTTTATCCATGTTGTTGTTCTAATATATATTTATACATTTAATTACATTGTCATCGTCGTTCTTATCGGAAATAAACTGTTTCATTTTTGGCTCGTAACCCTTCTCATTTTACTTTTATTTAATTTATTATTTGAGCCATTCTACATTGTTTTTTTTTTTTTTAAATAAAACTATATATATTTGTCAGTATTACATATAAAAAAAAAAATGCAAAAGTACATTTTTAAATTGATTTTAAAAAAGTAACGGAAAAGTAACGAAAAGTTATTTTTCAAGTAACGGTAACTGTAACGAGTTACTTTTAAAAAGCGATAACTGTAACTGTAACTAGTTACATTTTTTACTTGGTAACGAGTAACTGTAACTAGTTACTTTTAAAAAGTAACTTTCCATTCCCTGCTCAAAACAGTAATCAAAACGTATAATATCAAAGTGCATAAGTTGAAATATTAAAAAATATATTCGCTAACAATAACCAGTGGCTCATATTACCTGTCATTTTTGTTATAATTTACTCTTTAATCTCTTAACATAATATTAATACAAATCAAAAACATTTATAAATGTCTTACCTTTCTTCTTCTGCGCTGCTGCTTCCTTTTATTCTCATTAGTAAAAGTTGTATATTCTGGAACTTCACCTCTCTCTATTAGATCTTGAATTATGGAATGAAGTCTGGGTTCTTCATCACAGTTTGTAAAAGGAACAGCTTCTAAAATATAATCCATATCTCCTTTACCTAAAAAAAAAAAAAAATATAAATAAGTACAAATGAGTATAAAACAAACTATACGTTAATATAAAATTACAGTGATATATATAATATAAATAATAACAAAGAATACTTTCTTTGTTTGATCTCTAATTTTAATCTTTACATGCAAAGCAACTATAAAGATTTTAAAATGTTATATTTTAAAGCAAGGAATACAGTAAATTATAATAAACCTTATTCACAAGAGAGAAAAAAGATTTTTAAAGCAGACTCTTTACTTTAAAGATTGAATTACATTTTTTTCTTTATAGAAACATATTAATTATCTTTGTTAAACAAATTTCTTAAATTATTAAAAAATAAGAAAAAAATTGATATGTCCGAGATTATCTGTACACAGTATAAAAATCTTACTGTCTATGTATGCTCTTTTGAGATCCTTGATTTCTGTCTCTGATCCCTTGTAATTTTTCTCATAATTATTGATATCTTCAACAGTAATTGCTTTAAATAAGGACCGCCAATAATCTGCCCAATTGCGCATCACGACCTCCTCGCTTTCTTCATCATACTGGCCGGATTCATCGTAAATCTTGCGCTTTTCGCTGTCACTGAGGATGGAATGTATCCTACCGAGAACCTTAAATTTCTCTGTCGCTTCCGCCTTAATATTCTCCTCGACTCTATCCGGATGTACAAGCAACGATAGCTTGTGATAAGCCTTTTTAACTGGTAGCATAAATATAACGAACATTATTATTATTATAAAAAAAATTCAAAAATGAAAATTTGCAGAGAGGTTAGAACGCTTTGATGTCACCTTGCTTGTCATTTGCAGTCTTCGGTATTTTTAACACATCGTAAAAGTTACGGGCGCCGAAATATTGCTCGCACAGATCTAGCAGACTCGCCATACCGCTAATTTTTTTTTTAATAAACACTGAAAATTTTAATTCGTAAATTCAAAATATCAACTTTTGTGACAACAATGCGATCAGCTGCTCGCCCGCCGCAATTCAGGGGGTTTATATATACAAACTATTTAAATGAGTCCGTTGAAGGCGACATCTACGTTACAGCGCATCGATGGAACTACTGTCGATAACAATGCTCTCGTTATTACCGAATCACCACCAACTACGCCCTCTGCCGTTTCCGCTGTCTTTGACCGCACGATTCTTTCGCGTATAGTTTCTTTTCCGGGATTCCAAAATGGTAAGTCGGTGTGATTGTATCCGATTCGATTGAAATATCGAGCGTTTTTATGCCGCTACTTATTAATCGCGATAAACGAACGTGACTACAGGATATTAAATTGTAGAGATTCAATTAATGACGAGTATTTCTTTTCGCAGGGTATCGATATTAATCATAAACATGATCGGAAAGTGCGACGAACAGAGCCCAAGTCGCAAGATGTGTATTTACGTCTCCTCGTCAAGGTAAATGCCTTGCCTTTCGTATTATTTAGCGAGTATGTACCTGTGACGTAAAGTCTATACCTCTAAATTTTACTCAGAAACATTTTATTCCATTTTATTGGAATTTTGTAAGAAATAATGCACGTTTGTGTCATGATGGTTTCTCATTGAGGTTAGTTTTCTAACGTGACGTACAAGCTTCGTGTTTTATCGTATAGCTTTCTTCAATTTAGTCTCTTCAATCGAATGAATTGAAAAAGATTTATAATAAATTTGGTTACTTTTATTGATAATAAGATTAGTGAGTACTAAAAGTTTTGCTATATAAAATCAACAAAGCTGAATGTAAAAAAAGTATATAATTATTTTATACGGTTACTTAATAATAGTATCACATTATCTAGAATGTATTATTTCAAATTTGTCAAAGTTGATTATATTGTATTTAGACACTTTATAAAACAGATTTTAATGTATCAACTTAGTGTAGTATAAATGACTAAATTCATTAGTAATCGTGATTAGTGATTTATCAATCAGTTTTTATTGCGAACTGCACTCTGTGTCAGATCTTTTGTAGACCTGATTCAATTTGAAAGTTCGCTAGAGAAATATTCGTCAACTATCCTATCTCGCTTATTTTGCAACATAAAAGAGCGATTATTATAGTTGATACATGTATTAAACAAATTTTGTAATTATAGTTTTCAAATCTTTTTAATTGCAAAGAACTTCTTTTGGGAACAAAATTTTATAGAAGTTTGGTAACATACTTATTTTGTACATATTTTATGAAATTAATTTATATAAATTTTTAATAAATTTTATATTTCTATGAAGTTCCTAAAGGAAGCTACAGGTTTGAAAATTACAACAGACTTTTCACAATAAGCTATAGTAATAAATCAGAAACTAGAAAATAACCAATTATAGTCGATTCTTTTCACATTTGACTGTGATTGGTCAATTTGTAGCTTTTGACTTCTGATTTATTAATAATGGATTATTATTGAAAACCTCTATAATTATCTAAAGTTTATTAGATAATTAATAAGTTTCATAGATAATTAACAGATGCTTTGTTGTAGCTGTATCGGTTCTTGGCGAGACGAACAAATTCAAAATTCAACAAAATTATTTTGAAACGATTATTCATGAGTAAAATTCATCGACCACCAATTTCATTGGCACGAATCGTGAGATTTATGAAGAAACCTGGCAGGGAAAATTGTGTTGCTGTCATTGTTGGTACAGTCACTGATGATGCTAGGATTTTTGAAGTCCCCAAGTTGACGGTAAATGACACTACAAGCATATTGATATCTAAGGCAATATTTATAGTCCGTTTTTATTTAAGGCTATCTGTAGTAATATTAGTCAGGCTGATATTTTATGTGTCAAATTTTTAAGTATGTTAGGATCTGAATATAAAAATGGAATATGAATCTTGGTCAGCACAATATTTTTATATAATTATAGATATATCAATATGGTATATGTATATAATTATGCTAAAATATGCATTGATTTACGACTACGATTCATGTTCTAAGTTTTAGTTAAGGCAATCTTTGTACTTAGGACTTTAATTGACTGCAGAATAGAGAAATTCTTAGATCTATTCTAGCTAATCAACAGCTTGAAAAATGTGTTTTATGATAAATATACTATAATACTAGCCTGATACGGCTCTATAATTGGTTTATGACATCTTAGGATTGTATTTAAAATAATCTCTTTTAAAAATAAGAACTGACTATACATATCGGTCATAAAACAATATTAACATTTTAAGACTGATGAAAATTCAAGCGTGTTAATTGGTCGCAGGACAGAGAGATCTGAAAATCTCTTTGTCCTGTAGCCAATCAACAGGCTTGAAAAGCTTTGTTGACCGACATGAATGAAATGTTAAGACTATGGCTGCGTTCCACTTAACGCTCACATCATTCACGAGCATTGTTTGTCCTTGTTTAATGTTTGATAAACAATGGATGAAATGATTCCATGAGCGTTGTGAATGTTAAATGGAACGCAGCCTATGATATTACTTAAAGCATTCTTGAAATAAGAATTAATTATGAATATCAGTGTACAATCGTTAAATTTGTATTATATGACAATTGATTTTTGCAGGTATGCGCTTTACGCGTGACTGAGAAGGCTCGTGCACGCATCCTGAAAAATGGAGGTGAGATCATCACGTTCGATCAGCTAGCATTACGCGCCCCGACTGGAAAACACACAGTCTTGATGCAGGGACCGCGTAACGCTCGCGAGAGCGTTAAACACTTCGGTCTGGCACCTGGCGTACCACATTCTCATACGAAGCCTTACGTGAGGTCTAAGGGTCGAAAGTTCGAACGGGCGAGAGGCCGTAGACGCAGCTGTGGTTATAAGAAATAAGATTGATGTAACACGCACTTCAACGGATGTTTATCAGTCGTAATCTTTTTTTCCAAGCGGTCAAGTGGCTGAAAAATAAACATTTGCTTCATAACAACTTCCCATTCTCTTTTCTTGTATGTATCCAGACTTTCTATTCTAATTTGCCAGAAATTTCCATGTATTTTATTACACGGTATATATTAAATTTATAAATTAAAATGCAAATTGTTTAATCATATTTTTTATATCTAATCGTACGATCAAATATTGAATATGAAATAAAAAAATAAATGATTGTATGTACGATACATTAAATTAATTAATTAAAGTATAGTTTTAATTTCTACAGTTACGGTGATTACTATCAATTGCGACAAAAAAAAGACAACATGCGCCCAACTTCGCAATATAAAGCGCGCGTTCGTTCGTTTCATCTCGAATCGAACTCGACGAGAATAATCGAAATCCGACTCGACCTGAACTTGGCGTGAGTACCCGCACATCCCGTCGTGCAATCTGCGGCGCGATGAGGTACGGGTGCGGGTGCTATCAGTCGCCATCTTAGCGACCGCGATCGGTTCATTCTTCGTGTCCTCGGGGGGGACTAGTCGAGGTTCTCGTCATATGTTCGGCGCGACACTGTGCGCAGTGTCGTCACGGTAGGCAGCTAGTCCCCCGTCGTCGATAGTCAGCGCGGTGCACCGGGAAAGCGAACGGAGCTTGCCAACGGTAGTGGCAACGGCGACGATTTGCCGGTGCACGAAACGGCCGGCGGCGCGGTGCGACGGCGACGGGAGAACGGAACCATCGGCGGCGGCGGTGGCGGCAGCAGTGAAGGTGGTGGCGGAAGCGGCGGCGGCGGCGAAGCAGCAGCGCGTCGAAGGTGGGCGGCGATACGACGCGTCGAGCGTTCCTCGTTCCTCTCCTGTCCCCGACCCCCAGCTTTAAAGCCCAGCTACAGCTCCGGCTCTAGCTCCTGCTCTCTAGCTCCGGCTCTAACTTCTGTCCCCGGTCCTCCGATCGCTGCTCGCTTCGGCCCGCGCGAGACTCCGCGAGAATCCGTGACGTGCAGGCTCGCTGTAGCGCGTGACAATTCGGCTGTGCCGCGTGAAGAAGTGCAGAAACTCGGGAGGCTTCCGTCGAGATTCCGGAATTCGGAAGCGGGATATAAAACGCGTGAAAGGAAGAGAGACGCGAGAGGTGGACCACCTCGTGGTAGCTAGATCGGCGATCGTCTTTGGGGGAATAGGAAGATGAGCTGCCAACGTAACGCCGGCAAGATCACGGTGCCGGACGACCTGCGCGACGTCCTGCTGGAGTTCACAATCAGCTATCTGCTGGAACAGCCTGGCGATATCATCGACTACGCCGTGGACTTCTTCACGCGGCTACGTGACGCACGGCGTACGCAGCTTATCCATACGGACGGTCAGACCTGCTCGTCCACGCCGGATGAGTCTGTCGATGAAGGTGAGAGTCTCGGGAGAGGAGTCTCTCTTTCCTCTGTCTCTTTCTTTTCTCCATCTCAGTTCACGTTATCTCATGATCAGGGGCGATTCTGTCAATAATGCTTGTCCACAGGAGCCGAAAGGTCTCAAAACAAGATGGATAAATCCATAATGGTCCATTCTGCAGCTTTATGACCGAAACGAATTTTGCAAAACTGTGGCCTTGTTAAATTTTTCAAGTGGAAGACTTTTCATCTTCATAGTTCTCTGTGCGAGAAAAATCGATACCAAATGTATCTTCTAAAAAATCTAAAATGAAAAGACCGTCTTGCATGTTACAGTGAATTTTTGATTTCTCAAAATTTTTCTATTTCACAAACAACACAGCGTCCCGCTATTTTTTCTTAATTTAAATTAATAAATTGAGTAATCAGCAAAGCACTTTTTAAAAATCCTATCTGATAATATAAAGATTTTCCTGTCATCTTGAATTCGAGAAATTAAACAATTCTCTCTACATCTCTCTCTCTCTCTCTTTAATTTATGAGAAAAAAATCAGGCATTGTTTGTACAGGTATAAAGTGACAAATAGCTCGGTTAACTGATTGTGATTAGTGTCAATCATAATGTTGGTAGAGTCAAGCTTGAGCTGGTCATATGCTGCTCGAATCGATATCAGTTGTAAGTTAAGCGTGCAGGGTCGATTGTACTAACGTCAATTGACTCGTCGTCGTTGTTTCGATTCTCACTTTTCTTCTGGGGGTGGATGAAAGGCGGCAAGGTGGGCGGAGGGAAAAAATATCGTGATTCCGGGTATAATGCAGCAAATATAAAGTCAGTAATTTATCAGTAATAGACATAGATAATAATTTAATAATATTGAGCAATCGGTTATTTATTCCGTTCATCCCACGCCGAATTCTCTGTCTCTCTTCTTTCTCAATGACTGCGTTCAGCAGAAAGAAACAGTTTTTGAAACATGAACTGTTGTAAGATTTTTTAATACGATTGATTTATTTTTATACATTTAGATTCAATGGAGAATTAAGAGAAATTTAAAGTAAGAATCAATTATATTAAAAATTCTTACAACAGTCGTAAAACTTTTTCTACTGAACGCAACCATTGATCGGTATATTTAACAATACCATAGGTGATTATCTACTGAACGGGTATCTAGATTCGACCACTGATATGCTGATTAATACCGGAGTTAGTTGAACCAATTCTCCCTTTCCTCTCGGGATTGTAACGTTGGTCATGTAATATGGACAATTATGTGGGATTAGTGCTGAACGATATTGGTGGAATCGGTTTCCAAACAAGCTGCGCACGTAATCGCAGTGCGAAATGTATGTCTGAACAAACGCCGGGATGTTCCACTGATAAATGCATTATGTGATATCGAAACGCTTCTGTTCGGATGCAATTTTTAGTCGGTATCGAATTTGTTGTAGTTTAGACATCTCTCTTTCTTTTCTCCTTTTTTCCCCCTTCTACAATACTGATATCCGTTCTTTCACGAAAAACAATATTCTGCTCTTCCTTCTCCCTTTTTCCCCAGATTGATTCAATTTTCTTTCCCTTTCCTTTCTTACCCAATCAAGGAAGAAGTTTCTTAAATTTCTCGAAGAGACTCGCGATAGAAAGATAAATGCTTTTAGGATATTATTGGATCTCTCTCATTGTCGAGCAAGTGAAAAGAAAGTATTCTTGATTCCTGCCTGAGTTACACGAAGTATATCCTTTTTATAAAATTGCACGGATTATTAAACTCCATCCCCAACTATTACGTCTCGGCGAACAACTTCACTACGGGAGAACGAAAATAGATGTTCTAATATTTTTTTTTCTTTTTTTATGAATGTATATCCTTATCAATGGGTGCGTTCAACAAAAAAGAGCGGCTTTGCAACTGTTGTAAAATTTTTTAATATAATTGGTCTCGATCTCACTCATTAGATGAAAATGTATAAACTAATTATATTAAAGAATTTTACAATAGTTGCAAAGCTGCTTTTTCTGTTGAATGTGTTTTTATTCTCTTTCCTAATTATATACTATTTATGTACAAATTGTCTTTCTTATTGCCACATATAAAGAGCTTTTTTACGGCTCTTGAAGCGAGAGGTAAAAATTCAAAAGTGCGCGAACTTACTAGAATATTTACAACTTTATTAGGCAACACCTATGTAGTGAATTTTCACTTCGTTTCAAATGATTTGATTTTGTATCACTACACAACTTGGTGAAACTTACAAAAATTATATTATCGAATTTATTCGAATATTTATAACTTTATTAGACAACATCTAGTAAATTTGCTCGTTTTCGTAATTTTCTTCTCGTTTCAAGATACAAAATTATTACTTTCCAAGAATCGTAATAAGCTCTCGGCTTTTTTATGGATGAATGATTTAGTCGCGAAGATTTGGATCACCCTTGCAATTCATTGTGATCAGCTGACGCTCATCATTCATGAAAAGTTCGATTTGTATTCCCGATGTACCGAGAGTATTCTAAAACAGTAAAAGAATTTTCACAGAATGTTCAAATATAAATAAAAAGTTCGGAATATTATATGAATACTTCTTGTACGAGCAGTACGCATTCTCGCCAACAGAGGGTCGTATCGAAGATGCATTAACTCGTAAATAAAAAATCACATAGGAAAGAGTATAAAAAGCGCAGGGGTACGTTCAGAAATTACTCTCAGATAACTCTAGGCTGTAGTTTACGCGTCGCTGTAATTTACGTTATACCATAACAAAAGTGCACACCATAATTATTTGGATGTAATTTCTGAACGCATTTCTCTGCATTAGTGAGTCCCCAAAATTAGGTCCTAAAGTGAAAGCAAATAAAATTTTTGACAGTGCAATTTTTCATTTAAAACTTAATTCAAGAAGTTCCGAATATAGAATTTCTGAGAGAAATATAATTTTACAGAATATATATATTTTCCGAATAATGTAGCGTTATATAAATGGAATATTTAGCTATTATATATTTGCGCTTTAAATTTTTTAGGAGTAAATTTCCTAAAAGGTCAACTTTAATGATTAATATCTCGCTTTGCGAGGCAGAGCAACACTTTTTCTGCCACATTAATTTGTTTTGTGCAAAGACATCGCGAATGAGCTTAATTTCGTCAAGATTGGATGTAGGCGGATTAAAACTCAACATTTATCTGTAGGAGAGATTATTCACCACAGAGATTAAAAATTGACCCTTGGAGTAATTATTCACTCTCTAAGAGTGAAAATGTCACTCCTGTTTGACTGACGCAATTATCATGTACTCTTCGAGAGTGAAATTTTATTCCGAACAATTTATAGAATGTGAATGTTACTGTTACATTAACTCGTAAATAGGAATCATATAGGAAAGAATATAGAGCGTAGTATTTCAACTTTGAAGCGAGCAATTAAATTGGGCTCCAAGGTCAGAGTAAATGAAATGTGTTCTTGACAGTACAGTTTCGTTTCAAAATTAATTCAGAGACCTCTGGACATGGAATTTCTGGAAAATCATAATTATATATATATAATGAAACATACATGGAATATTCTCTAAATATATAACGATGTATGTATTATGTATATATGTATTTAACGATTTTTTAAATGTTGCTGTTACATTCGGAAAATATTTCGAAATATTCTTGAAACACTCTTGGAATGTTATATTTTACGGATATTTTAGGAATATTTAGCGTTAGTTGGGATCCGGTTTACTCACCCTGAGTAGCACATACTAATTAATTATTCCAGACTCATTCTGAACTTTCGCGACCTTCCGACACCTTTCATTACTCTCCAAACGTTTCTCAATCTCGCTTGGATTGAAGTCACGATAATCGATCGAGATCCCCTCTCGGAAATTCTCTCACGTGGTTACCGCACTTCTCCGCACCATCCTTTTATTCTACCCCCAGAACACCCCAGAACGAAGGCCTAGACTTGGTTATTATCGTCGCGTGGAACGAAGAGGGGAGTATCGCTTCGATCTCGGAGATGCGCGTCCGAAGAATCTTTGTAGAAGAAAACGCGCGCAAAGTGGAGCACTGTCATTTGCTCGGAAGTATATCGCTGAAGTTTCGCCAAACACCGCTTCGGATCAACTTGGCTCGTACTTTTCGAAACCTGCGCGCGATTTGAGGAACCCAATCGCTCAGCTGTACCAACACGGTCCAGTTGAGTCCGGTCAGGCGCTGTCGCGAGATGAGATTCTCGGGTGCGCGGTGGTTTCGATATACATAGTTCAATAATTGTTCGTGCAGCGCTTACAAGCGCTTAGCCGGCGACCGCGATATCGGCCCATCATTCCCGTCAGTACGACGCGACTGCACATCCCGGACGCGATCCTTTTCAGCTGTGCTCCTCGTCGTTTACTTCGTCTTTTCATCTTCGAAGAAAAAAACGCGAGCGTGGATCAACGCGGATACGGATCTCGTAAATGTATTCGCGCATCAGGGAACTCTTTTCCCAGCAGAAGTCGTAGCTGAAATAAAAAAAAAAAAACGGAGCAATCCCTTTGATTCGTTCGATTGTTTACTTTACTCATGATTGGATAAAATGTTCGTCAGAGTAGGAAAGAAGAGAAACGCTTGAATATTTATGACTGCATCACTCTGTAAACCGATGCTACGTTCCGGAATTGTTTACCGCGCGTCACGTTTACTTCGTACCACGTCGAAATTCCTTCCCCTCGTGTAATATTGTGAAAAAAAATCGTGTCTGTGGATCAGTTGGTAGATACGAGAAATATATCGCCTACGATATATTTCTTGTTTCGTGACAAGTGAGCGTGAACGTGCTGGCAAGAAAGACGAACGTGTTCCTCGTCCTCGTGCACATTTCTGCCGTGTGTTTAATTTTTTCCTCCGCGGACCAAATGTCGCTCATCTCCGTCATCGAGCCAGTGGATGACAAAGGTGCGAAACAACAAAACACCACGGAATTTTTATTGTCCGATGACGAGACATAAGTCGGAATTTTAAAGTCGTACACTGAAAAAAATACTAAAATAAATTTAAACTAATTTAAAAAATACCTGTTTGAATTATTTTAAATAAATATTTACTAAATGTGAACATATATTTACTTGATGCAAGAATCGCCAAGTTAATTTGGATTTAATTATTTTCTTTATTTTTTTAGTAAATATTTATTGAAAGTAAATGTTTAGTAATATTGAAAAAAAAAATGTATTAAGATTTAGTAATTATTTTTAGTGTATGATAGATTTTGCGGCATTGAAAACTTTGTTACATTTGGAAGGAGTAATAGAAATGTATAAACTTGTATCCGCTCAAAAAAATACCATTTTTCAATACCATTTAATCGGGTAAAATTGCACTGCACGCAAAAAAAAAATGAGAAGAGATTGAGTGATTTAGCAAAGCTATGTAGTTTGCTGCGCGAGTTCAACATTTATAACTAAAAGATTTGATGGTTTAAAAAAATGTTTCTAAGCAATTATCAGTATGATAATTCAGCTATATTTTTTTGCTACAATAAAAATGGCTAATTTAACAATAAAAATTGTTAATATTTTCTTTATAGTGGCATAATATATGTCATCATAGCTAGCATGTTTCGTTACAAATTTTGATGTATATATTGGATTGATTTTCGTAAAAAGTTGCTATTATAACAAATATGATTACCTATAATTACATTCAACTATATACATAACTATTTAACTTTATTGCGTGCGCTTTTTAACATAGAAAACTATGACTATTCGTATATTACGAGTGGAAATTTACTAAATCGGTGAAGTTTTTAGTTGTTTTAACAAATTTGTTTTTCCACATTTTCTCGTGATATTTTTACTTAACGTCACGAAAGAAAAAAGATACCGTTAATTTTTAAAAGTTTTAAGAGCAAGTTATTATTAATCTTTGAACTTTCAAGATTAATTTTCTTGGAATTGGAAATATATTTATTCTCTATAGTTTCGACTTATCTTCTTTACGTAGAATCTTGTTATTATTAGTTATGGAAAATCGTGTTGCACACGACATCGGGAAATATATATTTGTAATTGGGATGAGGTGAAACGACGTAATAATTTTTTTGCCGTATAAGGGAATTTGTGTCTTTTGAAGGAGGATAGTGTACGGTTTCACGTTCAATATCCGTACTCGACGAACGCGAAATGTCTCAAGACGAAAGATCAACACTTGAGAAAGACGTTGACAGTGTATGTCATTATGGAAAAAAAAAGTTTCAACGATTCTCTATCACAAATTGCGAAGAGCGATCGAAAATGAAACTTCAGCAAAAACTTCTGTCGCGTAAAGCTGTAAAAAAGGATACGATATCTCTCTGTGACACTATTCAAAATGCTAATGTCAAAACTCCAAAAATTACTGCCTGTTCCTCCTTCGTTTATTACCGGAGACCGGATTTCGCAATAGTTAACTAAACTGAACGAGCCAACACGCGCAGTGTCTCGTATTTACATAATTGAACGACAGATCATTTTTTACGCGACAGCTTTTGTAATCTACGTCGAATTCTCGGAGACTGTTTTCTCGAAAATACAATCGTTCAATTACGTAAATGTCAAACTTGACGCGGTAAACATGCATAAAATTGTCATCTATAATAAAACGCGGGCCTTCATTTTATTATCGCGATAATTGTGTATTTCTAGCAATGAAATCACTGCAATCGACCAAACTAAAAATCATTCGTATTCAACGATACTGTCAATTTTGCCTTTTGTCGTTAATAGAGGACCAGAGTAAACTGCGTCATTCATCGCTCTCCTTCAGTTACACCTTGTTTTATAAATTTAATTGATCGACATTTAATCAATTTGATTTGCTCTCCATATATTTTTCTTTCCTTAGTTTAATAGCAATCGTGTTTAATCGAAATGTCTCTTTTGTATTTTAGAGCCACCAGTCGGCCGATTTGCTTCCAGAAGGAAGAGCGTTTTCGCGGAAACTTACAATCCCGAGGATGACGAGGAAGATGACGGCTTCAAGGTATATCATATGTGTGTTATTGTTACTATTTCACGAATTATTACGCACGTTCCCGATAACATATCGCGTTCAAATTTAAAAAAAAAAAAAGATCTGAAAAAGTCTCCCACTTGATTGAACAAATTACGTATCGATGCGCCATAATAAATTCTGTTAATACATACAATCGCGCCAATAGTCCGCGTAATGATGATCTATTGACTTGACAGTTGCTCGATCGCAGATTCGTTCGTCCTAAAACGCCGTTTCTCTTCTCGATATGCACATCATATATTGCCGTCGCTTTTAGACTTCGTATCAGATGTTGCAACAGCGGATATATCTTTTCCAGCAACGAAGGCTTTGGCAGCACGCATTTTTTTACGCTCGTCACGTCCGTCGAATTGGCGAAAACCGATGCGTCAATTGTAGCTGCGTATAAGTAATCGCCGAGACCGCAAAAAATACGTGCTCGGCCGAAGGAAAAATCGTGTTGACGTAAGAAATTCCGCGCTAACATACTCAAATGCGATATACGAGAATAGAGCTGGACTTTTTAATAAAGTCAATTCATTTTCGCGGAGATGAAAATATTGAAATCGTTCTGGCCGGTCTCACTTTTGGCGTGATATGCTGAATCGCAAACGTGCTCTTACGCGTTTCGTTAATTACTTATTTTCGTAGAGTGTGGCTACGGAAATCTAAAATCGGTCGGCCCGAAGACGTGACGCAAAGTAACCACGCAAGTAGAGAACGGGTTTATGTAACGCATTCGCATACTATAATGCATTCGCACGTATATTCGTTATCGCCGGTATTTCGCTTCGACGAGAAGTGGCGATGAGACGAACGTTCCCGTCTTCGACGCGGAGGTTTAGATTTTTTTTTTTTCGGTGGTAGCAGAAAATAGAGCCTCTCTCTCTCTCCTCTCTCGTTACGAAATGTCGTTATACGCCACACGTGTATGTGTGTGTGTGTGTGTATGTGTGTGTGTGTGTGTGTATATATACACGAGGTACATAATATATATCACAGTCTATTAAAGCATAGCTGGCGCACAATCTCTCTCTCTCCCTCTCTCTCTCTCGCGGCCTGCTGCCGCGCGAATGACGAAACGCGAACGAAGTTACTTTGCTCAACGATGCGAGGTCGACGATGTACCTTTGTGACGTCAGGCCTCGTGTTCGATAACCTGGCACGGACGTGATTTACATGTGTATATGCATCATCGTCGTGTGTACGTATCCGTCCATACGCGCACGTGAATGAGGGAGAAAGGAGCGTGCGCGAGGTGTGTGTATGTATGTATTTGTAGGGTAGTAAGGGGGTTCGCGCGAGGGGTCGCCGGCGACGGGTCGCGTTCGACGAGAGAAAGAGAGAGAATATTTTCACAAAGATAGCCCTGGTGAATCCGATTATCGTCACCCCGTGGTGGCTGGTTATACCAAGAGGAAAATCGGCTGTCTCTCTTCCCCCTATAGGCCAGGCTGACCGATCGTATTTTCTCTCTACATGCTACTACGACAACTAGAGAACAATAGCAGAGAAAACTGGGACACTCGCGATTTTTAGAAAGGCTAGACAACTTCGACGTATGTGTGTGAAGATTCTTAACCGTTTTACGATAAAGGGTACATCAGATTCGCTCGGTCTTCTTTAACGGTGAATTTCTCCAGTCAATTTGGAGTCAATTTTTCCTTGGCGAAGATGCGTTTATATTGTATCCATGCGTGAGCAAGAAAGAAGCAGGGCTTTACGCGAATCAAACTTTAGAACTGCGAATAGTAAAAAAAAGTCCACACTCAGTTAAATTCTTCAGTTAAGAAATAGAATTGTTAACGTCAGACTGTTAAAAAAAAAGTGTGTGAAAACACTGGAAAGTTGCGAAAATAGAAAAATCGATTTTAAATTCTGGCATCGAAAGCTCTATTGTTAAAATGTATATTGCGCGCTCGAGAAACAGGATACTATGAGCGATAGAAAGGATAACGCGCCGAATGTGCGATGAAATAACAGTTTTGCAAATGGCAAACATCGACAAACGGTTGACCCTCGGTATAAAGTTTTAATCATACGATACACACGGCCCGGTAGCACAATGCTGCGGCAGCAGATGGGACACGTCGGTAATGGGAACGAGGAGGTTCCCTGCGAAATTGATCGTTTCTGTGTATAACAATTGGCGACGATAACGAAACAAAAGAACCAGCCGCTCTTGTGGAGAGACCGATTACCGCGTATGCACTTGCTACAAACGAGGAGTATGTATTGCTGGCCGCAATAACGCGACGCAAGTCGCTAACCAACGTGCAGACGAGAGTGAGAAGTTACAAAGGCGAATAATTTTAATGGCAGAGGCGCGGCTTTTTACGAGTAGAAGAATTAAGGTTTAAACGAATAACGTAACATTAACAGCAGCTCCAGCGAGGGCTCTCTTGAAGAATGGAACTTTTTAACTCCAGGGCTGTTTTCTTGTGTAGAAAAAAGCTGTTATAGTAGTTATACGCGCTTCGCGTAAATGCTTCTAGACATTAAAGGTACCATATAGACGTTAAATATCTTGAACTTTACGCTATTATTATATAAAAAAATAGCAAGGCTCCGTTGCATAACTTTTACGTGACCTGTGACGTTTTTATTATTAATAAATTTGCTAGGAACTCTATGCAAAATTGTATAGCTTGATAATCTTTAAAATCTGACAAACGATGTACTTTATCTTTAAAATAATAGCGAGTGGAGCATAGAAGAGGTCAAAGTTCACCATCCAACATAAAGGGCAATATCTCAAGTTCTAGTCAAACTATTGAATTTGCTGGTTGTAGCTTTTGCAGAGAACTAAATTGCAGATAACTTTATTGTATAATTTCTAGAAGTCAAAAATTCAAGAACAAGCAGCAAAAATTATTGGACACAGTAAATATATCGATATAGTGATTAAATGGAATAACTTAAAGCATGTGTGTTCATTTATTAAATAATAATATCGCTTCTTGCATATAAACGAGATTGTCGTTTAATAAATCAAGAACGAAACGATATATATTTCACAGCTTTCACTTGTTCAGGTTGTATTAAATCATTCTCTAATTATTCATTAAGGGAAGAAATTTTCTCATAAAGACGACAAAGTGACGATGTCTCAATTAAACAGGCGCCTTAATAATAAATTAAAAAATTTTGTCTAGCTATATTTTACCTAAACTTTGTCTTCATATGGCTCATTGATTTCAGATGGTCCATCCAAAGAGCGACGAGCAGCGACAAAGGCTTAGTGAAAGCGTTAAGAACATACTCCTGTTTCGCGCTCTAGACGAGGTAAATTAAACATAGTGCGTTCAACAGCCATGATTACAAATAGGAATGGTATAACAGCGACTTGATATATCTGCGCCAGTCGGGCGAAATACCAAGAAAATCACGAATAATCTCTCATTAAGAGCAATCGGTTTTGCCAGCAAAACGATTCGCATAATTGAGATAATTGTTTTGTTCATTAGCGACTTGTTGATGCATTTAAGTATAAATTACTGGTCGTCACTTGACTTGACAAGTAGATATTGTTAAATTTTGTAATTATTTAATTTTTCAATATATTTATTTTTAATATTTGTATATTTAATATATGATATTACTTTTTAATATAATTAATATTTTCTTTAAAGTATATATTCTATTTCTCTTTATTTTATAATTTTAATTTGATATGCAATTACACACATTAATTTATCCAACGTCGCAAATTGAGAGTCAACGAAAATAGAAGATGTGTGTGTCTAAAAATTTTCACTTAGTAAAAATTGATTTTATGTTGGCCAAGAATCAATTACGTTAAGAGGAAATATGTAATAATGAAACACCTTTATATACGTATATAAATGTATTTATATACATAGAAGCACGTACATCGATTATCACCGCGATATTAACGTTACTCCCCCTGCTTACGTACTACAATATTAAAGCCGATATTTTAAATCCCGCGGACGATAATATTGCGCTAAAACGTATTTAAACGTGTATAATAAAATTACTTTTGCAGGAACAAATGGCGGACGTACTGGACGCAATGTTCGAAAAAAGCGTTCAACCGGGAGAATTTATTATCCGGCAGGGCGACGATGGTGATAACTTTTATGTGATCGAGAGGTAATACTTTTTCTTTATATATTACAGTTAACGTATCGATAGGCTTCTCCCTTCAGCGGGAAGATCCAGTGAACCAAGAGGGGATGCACACAGTCGATCAGTGCTTTTATTCAGAGCTGAAAATATTCGAACAATATGCTTAGTAATCTTATTATTTTCGATTGTTTATTTGACCGGAATTTGAAATCGTCCGAACAGAAATATACATAACTGCCTTATAAATCTTTTAGCTTTCATTTTCGATTGTCGCTATCTATTGCATTTCGTGTTTCAGAGGAAAATTCGAGGTATACGTCAAAGATCCCGCCACAGCAACAGATAATCATATTCACACTTACGATAATCGTGGTGCTTTTGGAGAATTGGCTCTTCTGTACAATATGCCTAGAGCAGCCACTGTCAAAGCTATTACGTCTGGCACGCTTTGGGCCATGGATAGGCAAACTTTCCGACGTATTCTTCTTAAATCCGCGTACAAAAAGCGTAAAATGTATGAAAATCTTATTAATAAAGTACCGATGTTAAAGTCTCTGGAGGTAAATATTATATACATATATAAACTATTTATATAATTACTTTTAAAGACTTTAAAAATATGTTACATTTTTTTAAATTTATATCATAAATAATTCTCGAGTTTTTATTTTGAGATTAAATATATAATTATTGCATATTTTCTTTATCAAAGGAGCTATTCCTCTTTTTTGATTAAAAAAATATTTAAATAAAAACGAGAAATAATTTTTAAAATATCAACTCCTACGAGATTTGCATCGTATTAAATTCTTCCAGCCTTACGAGCGGATGAATTTAGCGGATGCCCTTGTACCGAAACAGTTTTCCAATGGCGAGCAGATAATTAGGCAGGGAGACACCGCAGATGGAATGTACTTCGTCGAGGATGGCGTAGTTAGAATCACTAGACTCGGCGAACACGGCCGTGAAATTGAGGTACATTTATATTATATGCTAATCCAGTTTCCCGCGAAACGATCTGATTACGTCGACGACGAGCGCCAAGAAAATTTTCTTCTTACTTAACTCGGGACCTTTAATATCCTACAGATTAATCGTGTTCCGGCTGGCGGTTATTTAGGCGAGCTGGCACTCGTGACGCATAAACCACGCGCCGCTTCGGCCTACGCTGTGGGAGATATCAAACTGGCATGTAAGTTTATTTCATTACTGCCCACGTTTCCTGAATTGATAGGTAATCAATAATATTGTGCCGAGTAATTGCGAATATCGATATTCGTCGCAGCTTCGGCTTGTTAAATGACGGAAGATAGTTATATCTTCTCTGTTTCTCCCTCCCCCCCCCCCC
>NW_017279883.1:35813-64822 GCF_001594065.2 Cyphomyrmex costatus
CTCTCTCTCTCTCTCTCTCTCTGTGCACATTAAATCTATTCTGAAATGTTCTTTATATGTATAGGATACCACACTTTAATGAATGTATACAAATAACAATTTTGACTTGTCTAAAATAATTATTTCATTTACTAAAACTGTCATTCCTCACGCTTACAGTTTTGGACGTTGAAGCTTTCGAACGTTTACTTGGCCCGTGTATGGAACTTATGAAACGTAATATCGACGATTACGAAGAACAACTAGTCAAAATTTTTGGCAGCAAAACCAACATCTCTGATATTCGATGAACTGTTTCTAGGCAGATCCACGTCGCCATACTGCTGTATTAAAGGACGCGACACTTTCGTACAGTATATAATATATAACAAGCACAAAAGAACTTGTACCACCTACTTCTGAATCTCATCCCGCGTATTTCGGGTATCATTTCGGAGTCAACTGTTTCGTATGACTGTTCACCTAGACGTATACCGATTAAGATTCGTCGATAATAGTTACCAAGTTTATACCTACGAGACACATTGAACAAAGCTGTAGGCTGCTCGATTATATGCGCGTATTTAACGTAACAACATGGTATTAGTGATTATTCTCTAAGACTGTATTGGATCAAAAAAAGAGTATTAGTACATTCTGTTACGCTCGATCGTTTGCGAAATAAATATCTTTATTTATTATTGCCCCAGTGAAAGACCGTAATATAACATTTTGAGCTAGAATATACAAGCATTATTATAGTATTTAACTTATCCCTGAAAGACTCAAGTTTATCTCAATGTATTTAATCTGTATGCTCACACACACACACACTTATACTCTCGTGCATTATCCATTTTTAACAGATCAGCGGCTACATTTATAAGACATAGGAGTCTAAAATATTCGAAATCGAATGCTCTTCTAACGCTACTCTCTGGCAAAAAAGATAGATTACAAGAAATGACCACATTAGTAATCGAATATTGACAAAAATCTTTTGCAAGATTTCTATGAAATACCTATATATATGCATATCACTCTTTTGGAGATAATGAAAGTAACATTGCCATTTTTAATGAAAATAAACAGAGAACTGTATAATATTCTTTGATACATCCATTAATGTAATATCTTGATAAAATATCAGATCAGACAATCAATATTTTATCTATAATTCGCGATAAATACTAAATATGCACTTCACGAATAAATATGCACATATATGTACACAAATATGCATCATATTCACATAGTGAAAGAATAATTTTTTAATTTATAATGTTATTTTACATAATTATTTATGATTAAATTAGTATATTACATACATAGTAATAGATTTGAATAAAGATCAATTATTTTCTAATAAAAGAAAAGTAAATTCTAAAAAGAATTGTATATATTTCTTTATTAATAGAAATTGATAAATGCCAGAGTCGTATATAAATGCATTCTATTTCGAATATAGGATATTCTCAAAAGATGCATAGAAAATCCAGATCTAAAGGAGCCTTAAAATTGACTTAAATGCGCGGATATAATAATGTAAAACAAATATGTACATTACGTGTGTACATGTACAAAGTAATTTAAAAGAAAATATGTATAGCAATATACATGTGAATGTAAAATGAGAAAAAAGAGGTATAACATTTTCTAATTACTTTGTATTTGCATGTATCAGATTGGGTGAATTTTAGCATAAAAAAATAACCGCGTGTTTAAGCCAACGTTAAATTCAAGTGTGTCTTGCTGATAAATAATGGTAACTTCAGGATTGATTATGAAAATCCGTCAACTTATTTTTATTACATGTGTACAAGACACGTTATGTATATGACGATATATATCTATCATGGTGATAAAAGTCGAAAATCGATTCAATTATAGTATGGACAAGTGCGAATGCTAGTCACTTTTTATGACCGTGTTTTTGTCACACTTTCTTCTGACAATTATATCGGTTGAAAAAAGAAAGGATACTTTTTATTATGGTAAACCGTGTATTTACTATATGACTGAATCTCGCGATGAAATTTTTTAAATAATATCACAATCGTGTGAGGGAGAAAAGGGAGACTAGTACGAAAGTAAAACAAAGAGAGGATAGCATAAGAATTGTTAATCAATTATTTATATAGGATTTATCAATTATTTACATATGTATATTGACATCTTGCATGGCCTTAATTTTTTTTTTTCCTATTGCTTATTCTCTTATAAACAGCTTAATCAAATCTCATGGAATTCTTCAAGTAAATAGTTAAATTGATTCAATGAATATCAATTCAATGAATATTATATGACGCGTAATTTGAAGATATTCACACTTTAAAACGTTAATAATTGAAAAAAATACAGTTTGTTCGAAATATAATATCTTTAGTCTTCCACTGAATCTCCAGGCTGTGATATTATTTTCGACTGAGTGTTTCATTCCTTTCTTGTAATCTCTTACAAGAAAAATAAAAGAATATCGTTATTATCGTTATCGAATTTATGAGAGATCAAACTGGTGAATTTATTTTAAATGATTAAACCAACGTATTTCTATATGTAAGTGAAACAAAAATTTTAATGGATTAACAAAAGTGACTTGACTGTTGGACACGAGAAACTCTACACGTACCGCTAAAAGAAACAAAAAAAAAGAGCTGATTCGCATACTGAATAAACTGAATACGCATAAGTACTTACTTGTGTTAGATTACATTCGCTAAATTAAGTGTGAAATATTGAAGTTAGAATCTGTCCAATTCGCATTGCTGTATGTATCTATCATGAGATTTATCTATGTTGCGTGTTGTTGTTTATGTATGAACGTGAATGTGTTTGTATGTATGTAAAATATGATGATCGAGCCAGTAATTAATTAATTTATGTTGTTACTATTAATAGTTGCTATTAATAGTTTACACTCTCCAATAGTTGTATAATTCATGTTATCGTCATTAAAGGCAATACTTATACCGACATATGTCCTACGGATAAATATTGTAACAGTAGTATGCCTTATTGTGCCACTGGATCTTCGTGTTTCTGCTTTCAAAGGAAGAAAGATTTATGAAAAATCGAAGATACAGATTTTGTTGTATATCCGCAATCTACACTGCTGGATAAAACGATTAGACACTTTAGTAAATTTTCATAAATGCCTTTGTAAGTCAATAACGTTAGTGAATTAAGAGTTTACAATTTCACATGGGCGACAAGACATTGATAAGTATTACTTATAAGATAACTAAGTAACTTACTTAAAGATTATTCATAATAATTTCATAATATTTTGTTCATAATAATTACTAATTAAGAAAAAGTATTAGAATTTTATTTTTGTTTAGAACGTTTTTCAAGAAAATGTGTAATTAAAGTCCTATTGTTTTTCTTTCAGTTGCAAATTGATTACAAATATTATTTGTTAAAATATTATTTGTACTTTTTTATTGTCATATATTTAATATGAACTGTTCTTGTAATTTTCACAGTGTTCTGTCATTATGTCCAGCAATGTATTATTATATATCCACGTGTTATATCGATGGGCATTCAATTCTCTTTCCTGCAGATTTTCAAACAATTTAGATAGCGTAAAATTTCGAGGGATGATTTCGAATATTAGTACAAATTTGAAATTTCAGTAAATCTTCAATATCTCTTGAAAAACTAGTCTTAAGAGACCTTTAAAATTCTTGAAATTGATTTTATATTTTACAATATTTAAACAAAGTTTTAATAAATACAAACATTTCAAGATTTTTAAAAAGGGACTTTTAAAGTTATCTTTCACTAGTCTTTCAAGAACTTTTTATTTTAAATAATATTCGAAATAATTCGAAACTTTTGTAATGACTCAAAGCACTTGTTTCAGTCCATCATTAGCTACATCGCAATTCTAGTCCAGAGCGATATGCGACATAGAGAAATGTTTCCGACCAAATAGCATGTATCGAATCAGAGAGATAACGAATTGAGGGCGGTAATATATCCGTAATGGCTAATAATGTGCCAGTAATACTTAGTTTTCACGTTTAACTTATGTTTTTCCTTGTGCAACGATATTCCTAATATTTTTAATTTATCAAGTATATATTATTAGTAGCTATTATGTATGTATTAGCAATACGTCAATGTGCACGTTACAGTGCACTTTACATCGGACCAATTTCAAGGAGCAATTGAGCTTGCGACTATTTTTTTTTACTTTTACTTGTATTCCTTTTTTCTATATATCTTCAGTATATTCTTCGCCGATGTAAAAATTCGCTGCACACTTCAAAATGTTATGCGCACTAATAACTTTACTACCCCTGCTGGGAGTCACGATAATTTTAAATATTATTTTCATGTATGTGACTATAAAACTTTATATAAAATTAAAGCCCTATACTTGTAGCTCGAGAAATATCTGCGTAAAGTAAATTTTTAAGTAATTCTCAATTCCTTGCATTAATGCATTTAAGGAAAGCAATACGAGTCTCAAACTCGATTGCGTGCTGACAATCGTCCGGTGTAATCATAAGAATATTTATATTATTAACAAGTATCTTAATATTTTTTACCTTTATTTTTTTCTTTTAAAAATCTCTAATGTAAATATCAAAATTTCTTCGTTTTTTTATTCACATTGCACTTCTTTCTTCATAAATGGATACTGATAATATTAATGTTTCAAGAAAGAGATTATGCTTTTAAATTCCTTCGACAGCATACCAGTTAATGCGTCGCAGATGCTTATGTGCAATTAGAATAAAATTAAAAAAAGAGAAAAGTACACTTCCTATATGCGATTAAATAAAAACAATCGGACAAAATTGGGACATTTGAGGAGTGTGTACGTTTCTCTCTTCGTGTGTGCCCATTATGCCCCATTTTCCATTATGTCTTCGAACCAAAGTATGATAAAGAGGAACCTCTCTGATTGTATGTGAATGTTGAATAAATTTAGAATATATAATTAGCCTTAAAATGTGTCTATGTACACGTTGCTTGAAACGTATTATATAACATATGTATAGCGGATCAGAATGGTTCTCCTTGTGTTCCATTAGTAATGTAAGTCTTTTAGTAAATTTGTCGGATGAGTTATACGTGCCGTTTAAAGCGAACCGTATCAAAGTTTACTGAAAAAAAAAAGGGATTTTTCATTTTGTAATCCGTTCGACGACGTATCCGCCTGATGTGTCAAAATTCTTCGTATCTTTGAAAAAAGAGGAACGACAAAAAGATAAAAGTGACACACATTTAGATACGTATAGATACGTAATCGGTTTTGACGAATAATCGATATATCTGTATACATATCGCTTATTTTATATTTTAATAAGACTTCGCAAAGTGTTTCTTTTAAACGTGCGTATATAGATCCATCATTATTATCCGTACCCTATATGTTTGATGACATTGTTTGGAGTGCGGCTCTCTCCTCCTGTACATTTAATAGATTTTATACGACACATGCGCATACGTAGGAACGTTTTTAGATATAACAAACTGTTGTAAATTACAAAATAATACGTACTTAACGCCCCTTCGTTTCGCAATGTGTTATAGTATTGTATAACGAAATGCGTATATATGCATATATGTATGTATGTGTATATACTTTGTCTATACACGCATATATATATAGTATATTGTACACAATTGTTAGATATATGTAGCATATATATCTAAAGTGTATAACATATACACGTTGGGTATGCATGCAAATATACGAATATATATATATATATTATATATAAAATATCAATATATATGTCGACACTCGTTTCCAGCTGGTCTGATCGGGTATCATTCTAATAATTATAATGTGTTGACCTTGCAGCGATATGATTCGAAGTAATCTAGGGTCGAATGCGCAATCATACGACCCGATTTATTGTACGATACGATGCAGATGTATGTCCATATATAATTTGTTAATATATATATATCGAGAAGTAAATAGATTTTACTAAAGATTTCTGTATGCTGAGCAGCAGGTTTATCTATATATAATAGATAGGTGTAAACCGAGGTAATATGATATTCGAAAGACGAGAGCAAATTGAACGAGTATTTGTGCGCACGCTTTGTAATAATACAAATTTGTAAGACGCGCGTCACATGTCGTCTAGTTTTTTTCTTTTTCCGATAATACAAAAAACTTCATTTATACAAAGAAAACGAATCTCGTCGCAGACGCTTATAGTCTTGTGATACTCGTGACAATTATGCTTACATTATAATAGATCAAGATAGACCATTTGATAATTGAAAATCAGAAAACGCCTTTGTATGCTTATACCCCAGCGATATTTAGCAACTAATTATGTTTCTCATTAAATTGTATATCTCATTTGACGATTTGTATAAGCAAGTGACGATTTTAGACATGCTTTTATTTTCATATAACACTCGTTAAAAAAAACCAAAAGATTCGAATCTTCTAAAAAATGATCTTAATTTAAATTATCAATTACTACGCCGAATTCTTTCTTGTTGAATATTTAATAGTTTATATTTTCTAAATGTTTCTCTGCTAGTAACATCACAAAAGTGGGAAACAGATTTTCAACGGCATATCTATATATGTTCAACAATACGTACTAGTATTGACATGCACAGCCATATTGACAAACTGGAATTAATTGAATGAGCTTATTTATGCGTATAACTGATGTTATCGATATATTTATCTTCTCGTATAGGTGTCGTAAAAAAGATGGATGCTGTTTTAAAGGTTGTGCTTAACAGAACAAGAAGAGCAATTTATACAAAGCGGATCTCTTAAATTGTTTAATGTTATAATCTTCGCATCTTTATAGTCGTTATCATTGCAGTTCGCTATTGTATTCACTTTTATCATCACAACATTCCCTTTAAACAGCTTCCAAATCCTTTCCGCGATACTCGACGCGCGTAAGCTGAGCTCGGAAGTTCATGTGCGTATTTTCGCGATGGAGCCTAAGCGCGGTTGTAATCCAAAGTCAAGTCTCAGATGCATATAGTGAAAAATAAATATTTGATGTGTCTCCCTTTTATGCTTGATCAGCTAAACATTTCGTACACGCTTTTGTCACACAGCGTCACTGCCCGAGATTAAGTAGCGGGGCATTTGATATTTCCCCCCCGTGTAACACCGTATCTCACAGTTGTCGTGATTTCATACATCTCGGCACGAAGAATTCTATAGAAGGATGTATATTCAGTTCGCCAGGAACTTCTCGTGTCTCATTTGTGAGGTTTCGCCTCTTACTCTTGTATACTCATTCGGTGGTTCTGCAAAATATCGTCCGGGTGATCCTATTTTTTTCTGGCAAACGCCTCGGTACGTTGTACAATCTTATATGAAATAACCGGATGCGAGTTTGTATTCGAGCAGCGAGCAACAATATACACTTGGTATACTATAAATAGATAGCATAATAAAAAGTGAGAATATAATAAATGAATGGACCTGTACAGAAGTCTATTGTATTGATTACTATTGGTAACTCACGTTTACGCATTTTTGATTCTCGTCATTACAAATAAATTATTTTAAATGAAATACGAATGTTTTGCGTATTACGAGAATTGCCAACATCCCTCTTGTAATTTTAATCTACTGAAATGGCAGAATAAATGTAGATAAAATTAATCATACCACTGGAACATACAATACATTAGTATTTATCTGAAGTATTAGAAAACAAAAATTCAAAATTTTAATGAAAATCTTACAAATTTTTTTTAGTTTTGATAATTAAGTTTTTATCATATTGTAAGTATGTATCGTAGTTGAAAGATTTTCTCTGTTTTATGATATACGGTTTCTTTCCTTAATTATGTTATTGTACAAATATAAAAGATTTTCTTTAGGATTAGCTTAAAAGGTTTCAGACTTACTTTTTTTTCTGCCATATAGATTGAAAAATTTATAAAAAAATGTTCTTTATTTACACTGTAAACACACTATACCTGTTCACTTTACAAAATATATTCATTAATGTTTTAATAAAATTAGCTTTGTTATTATATAAATTAATAACAGTAACATCACATTTCATATTTTTGAGTAGCTTCGCGAAGAATCATGTCAGTTCTTTTATGTACAACTAATTCTATGAAAGCTAACGCTATCAATAATGACCAACCAATCTGTTCTTGACAAACAGAACTTTGTGTGTTATACATGTTTCTTAATTCTGTTCTTATTAACACTTTTGGTTCCTTTGTTTTTATCGGTTCTTCGCTTTCCTGCAGTAGCTTTTGTAGCATGTATTGTGTCGAAATCGTCTCGTTGTCTATTATAAGTCCATAGATTTTCCGTAATACATGCGGCCGAAGTATACAGATGTTGTTTGTCACAAACTCTGTAGTATCTGAAAAACATATATTACAATAAAATATCTATATTAAGTGTTTCTTTCGTACAATATATGACAAAAATACCAGCACAATGACAAAGACACTTGTTTTTTCGAATTAACAATTGCAGAAATCTTTATATTTAAGACTAATTGACCTTCAACTGCTATTAAATTTATACTGTCATAAAACAATAATATAAATTAAAAAAGAATATTGTTTTTTAGTCGACAATCAATTTTTATTTCTCTTCATGAAAAATCATTCTTCTAAATAATTAAGTACTGTAATTCAATATGCTGGATAAAGTACAATTTTCATATTTCACATTTCAACATACCATTAAATTTACTATTAACCATTGTCAGGTGTGACAAAATAATAGTGGCCATTATAGATTGTTGTACAAAGTTCTGATAAAACTGAGTGTTTTGTATACGGCCCATATCGCTACCAGTCTCTTGCATTATGTACCGATCAGCCTTTGGTAATTTTTTAGCAATTGGTAGTGTCTAAAAAAATATATCTATTCAATTTTTGACATCTAAAAACCAATAGGTTTATTTTACAAAGTGAATGATAAAAACTTTTCACAATGCGCTTTAATATTTACTGCTTGAAGTAAAGAATGAATATTTTCTTTTTTGTCTGTTCGTGGAAAAGATTTATAGCTCCACTGTAATACTTCACAATTACGATTTAATAATGACCAACTTATGATGTTATGTCCTATGTATATGCCTAATACTGTGTTGATATTCTGTAACATATAAAAAATGGAATTGAACAGAAATGCATAAACACAAGAAAGCTAGTAATTTTTTTTTTATATATAACTTTATATTTTACTTTATATTTTATAATTTATATAATTCTTTAACTAAAAAATTAAGAAGAGTATTATTCCTTGTACTTTATAATTATATCCAGTACTTTGTGGAGTTACAACTAAGCCTGACATAATCTTCTTAGGATTTTTCCTTTTCTTGCCACATATGATTGATTTGTAAAAATTATATGTACATTTGTTATTCATACTCTGTACTTGTAACAGATCATCCAATGATTTAAATGGTCCATTAGTTTCACGATACGATTCTAATTTTTGTGCACGCTGTTTAGTAATGGAATACCTTTGCAAAAATGAGTTTAATGATAAATGCACAATCAAAAATTTATAATACATCATTGTGTGTAAGAACAAGAACTTTTTTTACATAAATAACTAACTCACTGTAATAAATCTTCTATGGTTTTGTTATTTATTACTTGGAGTATTTTCTCTTTATCTTCTGAAGAGAGAAGGTTTATATTAAAAGTGTCAGTGCACATGCTTGTTTTAAAAACAGCAGTTGTATTTAGTATCCAATTCTTATAGATCTGTAACCGAAAAAATAAAACAGAATTTTTAAAACTCTAAAAAAAAGTATCTAAAACTTTTTGTGAGGTTATAGAAATAAAAAAATACATAAATTTAGTTTACATTAGAGATATTGTTATAAAATCATCTCTTATATAAGGTAATAAGCCTAATTTCATTGATTTTTGAGCTGCGGGACCTATTCTGTATAATTTTACCATTTAAAATTACTAATCATATATTTAAAATTACTAACCTAAAATTATTAACTGAAAAAAGTTTATACAATATAAAATCTTACCTCCCTTTGCAGTTTTTGATTTTTAATAATTGTACCAAAAAGTCTCGAGAGTTTTATATTCCACATTTTATTGTGAAATTATCGTAAGGTATATTTGTTTCACTTCAACTTATTGGCTTATTGCCCGTTTATTGCACCGTGTGTATAGGTATAGTTCAGACAGTGCAGGAACAAAAAACAGACCTACCCATATCTTGTTCTAACATGGGTTGGGTTGGAAACACAGAGAATTTTGCTACTTTGAGTTGGTTATACTGCATTCAGCTGACTAACAGAAAATTCAAACTCCTTTCAGATTCAGATTCTCGAAGTTCACAATCATAAGTTCAACGAGAGCCAAGCGAGAAGTCAGAATCATCGTTGGCATCAGACACGCACGGCGCATTGTTGGGCAACGAGACACGTTAGCCTCCACAGCTACAAGCGGGTTGGAAATCGCATCACTGCCTCTGACTGCCTCGCGAATAATTATGCAGCAAGTCAAAGATCGTTGTAGATCGTTGAGTAACCCGCCGGTAAGAATATCTGCGATTGAACGGGATGACAAAAGCCTTACTCGAACCGATCAGAAAAAGATATTGGGAAAATCAAAAGGAACAGGTGAAGCCTCTCATATTCCCAGACCTCGTTTTAGAAGCTCTTCCAGCGACCGAGCAGGATCACTCGGCAGAAAATCGTATTTAAAAATTACAGGTAAAGCGTCGCATGTAAATTGAAAATTCCTATCTTTTCCAATTATTTAAGGTTTTACAGAGAGATACATAATAAGTTTGTTCGCGTTGCCTGAAATCCTTAAAAATGTTTGCATTTAAAACAGGATAAATAGGTGTTTAAAAAAAAGAGAATAAAGGGCAAAAAGTGCAAGCAACGCAAATAGACTTATATTTATATAGTTGCGTTCAGTAGAAAAAAAAACAGTTTTGTAAACTGTTGTAAAATTCTTTAATGATTAGTCTTGCTTTTAGTTTCTCACTGAATCTAAATGTATAAAATCAAAAACCATATTCTCAAGAATTGTTTACAATAGTTGCAAAACTGCCTTTTGAATGCAGCCAATTGGAGACCTCTGTCGGAAACGAACTTCCTTATGCTGAAATTAAAATACCAAATAATTGCAATATTCGCAATCAAGAAAATCGCTTGAAAAGGCTTTTTTCTTTTTTTTTTTAAAGAAAAATTTGTTTTGACATCTTATTCGATGTATGTATGTACATACAATTATAGTACAGTTGAAGTGCAGATAATTTTACTTATGATGTTTTAAAAACCAAATTGCAAAATATGGCTTCATAACTTTGTAGTTTTAAATTAAAAAAAAAAAAGTAAAAAGTTTTCATAATGCAATATTACTTCTAGAACATAAAATATCATCAGCATAAAGACATGTATCTGTATCGTGAGGAATTTTATTTATTATAATACATTTAAAAGCGAAATTACAAATCTGTTCGTTAACAAGCTTCATAGCTTCGTAAAAAGATTCATAACAAAATACTTCTACGATAGAATATATAATAGCAGATATCTTTATCACGCAAATGAAATGTAAATGAATTGGTTTGTCACTCCTGTCAACAATTCTTACTTTAACCAGTACAGAATAGTGTTTTTAACAAAACCACAGATTTAATTTAAAGTAAAAGAATTAATGGTCTTAAAACTTAATAAATTAAAATAATGAAGATGAAAATTAGATAATCACATTTTCTTTGTACTTGTTTCATAGTTGTATCATTATACAATATTTATTTTCATCTTATTTCTATTTTGTTTATCTTGTACAATAAGTTGTGACTTGATCATTGCACTGAGGATCTTACTATTGTTCGAAATGTTTACAAAATCAATTTTATAAAGGAATATATATTTTATAAAGGAATATAACAATTTTATAACAGAATATAATTATTAGCATGAAAAATTAGGCTCATTAATTTGCACCTTTTGTGATTTAATTTAATTGATTTAATTCATATTTTTATTTAAAGCTTATATTTTCTACTTATATACGTATGTATGGGTGTTTATAGGAAGAACTCCACTACGTCAACCAACAACTCCAATCACTCCAGCAAGAGTTTCCACTAAGCTTAATGTACCAAGCACAGTACTTACAGCGAGTTCTAGCAGGCATGTGTCAACAACAATGGGTCGATCGCCGTCTGGTGACCGTGCTAGCACCGTGGGTACTAAAGGTCCTAGAAAGGACACAAGACCCTTAACAGATAAGAATTATCAGACAGTCCTGCTAAACAAAATAGATAATTTCTTTTATATAAATCAACATTCAACGATGCTAAACAGCAATGGCAGTTTGAAACCGATTACATTGAAGATGTTTGTAGAAGTTTCTGGTTTCCTATTGAAGTATCTTGATGTCAAACATGATCTCATGATGACAAATTATATAGACGAATTACCGAAATGTGCAAAAAAGCTACATTATCCTGGTGTGATGACCAAATCATGGTTGAAAACTGCTAATGCAATGCATTCATGGCCCTATGTTCTCGGTTGGATCGGTTGGTTAGTAGAAGCATGCCAAGTGAAAGAAATCGCGTTTAATAAATATCAACTAGTAACTTTGCCGTTCGTAGGAACGGAACAGCAGGCTCAAAGTTACAAAATGGAGTTTGAAGCACTGTTGGAGTGTTACAAAGCTTGGAACGACGAAAAACTCGATGAAGAAGCAGAACTGTGGGAACGATATCTGCAAAATGTTTTAGTTCAGCAAGGCATTACTGATGATGATATAGCTCAGGCACAAAAAGAATTAGAAGAAGAAGAAATAAAGTTACAAATGCATGAAGAAGAATCACAGAAACTTGATGAAAAAATTGAATATTTAAAACAGAAGTTAGCGTCTTTGCATGCCAAGAAGTCTCAACATTTAAACAATATTAAAACTAAGGAAGATTATATAAAGAAGGTTTCCGCTGAGACAGATCAATTAAATGCAGAACGCAAAGTTTTAAAGGAACAAATTCAGATAGGAAATGTACAATACGAAGAATTAATCGCAATTGTGAAAAATCAACCAATGTCTAAGACTGAAAAAGAAAATATTGTTAAAAAATGTACAGAGATTCAAAACTACATACACCAATTTGATGAGCATTTGAAAGATTACCAAAAGGAATCATACACATTAGATATCAAATTAGCGACTTTCGTTAATAATCTCAATAAAGCAATATTAGAATATAATAAGGAAGTCTTTATGCATATTGATAACGACGTTGGTGTAGATTTCGATGAATTAAAGCTTCCAGAAAAAGGATTACTAGAGCCACAGATAATACATGTAATGCAAGAAAAGGTCACTTTGATAAAAACATTCAAAGAAATATTAATGAAGCAATGCATTGAGACAGAATCTCTTATTCGTTCTGACACTGTAAAATTGGAAAAACTGAAAGAAGAAATTAAATCTTTGCCAGATGAAAGCAAATTGAAGGATGAAATATCTCACATTAATAAAATGAAAACAGATGCAAAAAAGAAGAAAGTCGAACATACAAAACACATAGAAGACCTGAAAAACGAAATTAAAGAAATGCAAGACATGATGCCAGATATACAAGCGGTAGACTTCGAAATAGAAGAGGCACGAGACAAATTAGATGCAGTCATAAGAAGACGAACGTTTTTAGAAAAAGCTGCCAAAAAATTTTTAGAAGATCTTTATAAAATTATCGGCGAACACAGAGGAGAGCTTTATAATATTATAACAAAAGACAGAACAAAATAGAACATGTCTACGGGTGCGTTCCGTTTCATACATGATGCACATAATGTATCATTTATCTTTGTTGTCCACCAAATGTTAAACAAGGATAATTGATGTATTATGCGCAGCATGCGCGAAATGGAACGCATATGTATAAATATTTTTATAATAACATATTCATCCTTATATCGTATTATTTGCTTTACAATCTTAATACATATCATACTGTATTATATGGCATCAGTTGTATTATTAAAATATAATATATATACAAAAATGTTTATTTCAAATAAAAGATTTTATAAATATGTTTTCATATATCGCAGGACTTTTATGCGCATGTCATTATGTACAAATAAAATAGATACACATTCTTATCTTATCTGTTTCTTTTTTAATTTTTTTTACAAAATGATGCAAATTCTAGTATGTAAAATATTTTTATTCTATTAGTTCTATATGTCATGACAATATGTAACTCGCATTTTCTTTTTTCTTTTTTCAAGTTTTAACATCCTCTGATAAGTTAGACAGTTGAAACAAAACATCCCTTTTAACTCCACATGTACATGCTATATTAATAATTCATGAATAACAAAAAAGATATTTAACGAACACTATATATACTACATATAAGACATTACATTTAAATAAAACATTCGCCTTTCGAAAATTAATTATATTTCGCAACTCGTTTCGTTCTTAAATATCACGAATAATTGATCTACTTGAGGAGTAACTTTTTAATTGATTTTCTATGTAATTTTTTGTCGACAATATTTATATAAAAAATGTTAAAATAAGTTCTGTTTGAAAAACAGACATATAAGAAATAGGAAATCATCGAACTAAATATTGAAATGTGTAATATATATTTATATTATAATTAGCTATTTACTATAAATATTATGTTTTTTATCGATGATCAAATTATAATCCATCTGATCTTTTAGAAGTCACTCCTCAATTATGCTTGAATGTTGTCATTTAAACTATAGCTAGGTCCCGACTGCCATCTTTATCTTATTTTAATATATACATATGTGTATATGAAATGTAGTAATCGGTGTGCGATGTTAATTAAAATGCATTGAGATATTTAATGTAATTGGTTTTAAAGAATTTGCAATTCTTAGTTTATTTTAAAAACAAATTTTTTAATAATTAATATATATATATCCAATGTTTTTCATTAGCTTTACATAAGACAAAATTAACAAACAGAAGGATTTAATTTATTTCGTATATTTGTGTGTAATTCTCAAAATTACGGACTATATGGATTAAAATGATACTTAACAACATGATAATATTGTATTAACTTTTATATGTATAAAAATACGAGATATATGTATATTAATTTTATCTTATGTTGAGCTTTTTATTGTATATCGCCTTATTTTTATATAACGTTTATGTCATATGCTATATCAATCTTTTTACTTCTTATTTAAAGAAGAACTAGCTTATGTGTACATGCATTTACTTCATAGATTCTTTTTTTGCACGATTGATGAACTTCCGCAAACTACTACCAGATAGCTATGAGATCACACAGTTGTATACATACTGTGAAAGTGTATCCTATTGTTGACTATTGCGAAAGGATTGAGAAAGAGGAAAAGATACATACTATTTGTATTTAAGTGCGATTACAAATAACAATTGATGGATGCATAGATGCTCTAAAGAGCCCACGTAACGTACACGCACATATACACACAATCGTACGAAAAAATAAAAAGTCTTCTACATATATTTAGTAATTAGTTTTTGTACTAATGTTTCGTATGCATTAATGAGTAATTAATACGTTCAATCATATTCGTATGAATAGAATATTCCGAAATTTTCTATAATAAAAAATAAATTTTATACAATTATATACAATAATCAGGGTCGGATTTAGCCGTTTGCCATCTATAAACAAATAGTGCCATTTAAGGAAAAATATCCATTTGTATATGTATATGTGTATATTGGAAGAAAAATGTATTGTAGAAGAGAAAAACTATGGCTAGGTCCACAACCTCGCTTTAAGAGGCCTTAAGCCGTAAAGCCGTAAGAAATTGACAATCCAAATTGTGGCTAATATTAGAAGAGAAAAGAATATTCAATTAAAAAAATAATAATAACTATTAAATATATACAATACTTATATTTTTTATTTGAATTATAATGTGATAAAATTTTATTTACTTTTAGTAATATTTTTTTATTAAAGACAGTTTTGTGAAAAATTTCTGTTCTAGGCCAATGCCTATAGTGCCTACTGATAAATCCAACCCTGATAGTAACACTACCAAAACCGTTGTCAATTTAAGACTTTAGGCAACTAAAAGTTTCATTTTTATCCAAATATTCAAATCTTATTTGGACCGTGAGTTTTTTAATACACGAAATTATATTAGAAGCATCCAAGATCCAGCTTGACCGTAAATGGCTTATTTTCATCGGTATTTATCCAAATATATTTATGACTAATATTATATAAATCATTTTTACAATCCGTATTACGTATAAATATCCGTATTGCCTCCTAATTCTTCGTGTTTATTATTTAAATTTTTTATTATTATACACGCGATTCACTTAGAGTATTTATCATTATTTCGATGCAATCCTAAATTGTAATATAATTTAATAGATTGCTGTTCCACAAACTCTGCATTTTATACTTAGAGATTGTAAAAATCAGTATGCAAAATAGATAACGATCTTTTTGTCATTGTATGTACAATTGGCAAGTTGAACGAGATTTTTTTTTTACTCGTAAATATTAAATGCATCAACTTTTGAATATGTAAATTTAACTCGATTTTTTAAAGTCCAATTAATTCTCATAAGTTCATACTCGTTTATTTACTTTATGGTCTCAACAAATAATTTATTATAAATTCAAGTTGAATAAGCAGATAAAAATCATTCAGAATGTATATGTCAACCAAAAATATTATTTTCACATATGTGTATTTAAAATATGTAAAATCGTGCAATCAGCATTATATGTACCCAGGAATGAATAAAACACATTCATCCATTTTTTAAATTATTATATACTACACGGTCATCACTCAATATGGAAGAGATATTTTTTTGTTCCATCAAACTTGCCTTTTATACTATACAATTAACTGAACAATGTTCAGATTACGAGCGCTCGCATAAATTTATAAGCGCTAATGCACATAACGTATCATATATAACAAAATAATAGATGCTAAATCATAACAATGATTAATTTTATAGGCAAAATTGATCGCCATGATTAAGCATCCAATTAAATATCTGCATTCTCTTGTTATATTGAAATATTTACAAATATTTGAATAGTAAACCATACATAAATTATTTTTATATATACGATTTATATTTTTTATATATTTATCTAAATTAATTTACCCTTATAAATTCGTAATTATGTTTTTGATTCTTGTAATTGTTCCTTTTAATGGTGCTAATTGAGCTATTTACATGACGCGTTCTTTCCATGTTGAAACGCGCATTCGTCACACTTTGATCACTGGTACAATACGGCCTTCGGCGATGTCGATTTAAATACTTTGTCACACATCGATTTGTATATCACTATCTTCCGCTTCACTTTCAGTACTTACCATAGCATCTTCACCCACTAACAAGGCAGCAGGTAAATTCTGTGGTACATTGTCAATGTCTAGTCTCGGAGTAGAATACACATTTAATACTTGTATCGTTGTAGGAGACGTCGAGAGACATTGCGGCACAGATCCTAAAGGATCTCCACCTAACGCGTCACAATCCAAAGAAGTGGACAGTTGTAATTGTAAATTATGAAGTTCAGGTATATGTGGACGGATCTGAAATATGAAAGAATTATATTTAAAACATCTCAAGATAGAATCTCGAATATACAATGAATTTTAATTAAGTAGAAACAATACTTTTAATCCATCTGCTGTATGAGGATTTCTGCAACCCCTACATCTACACTCCACGCAAGGTTTACTTTCGACATAACAAGGACATCTTTGACCACAACACGTAAGTTTCCCAGGTATTGCGGTAGCATTACCACATCTGCATCCTTTTCTTTTACTTCTAGCAGAACTTGATCTTGGCTTTTTAAAACTGCCTGAAGACTGCTTACAACAAAACAAATTACATTATTGTTGATATTCACAAGGAAATATCAGTACAATTAAATATTACAGATCAATGCAGAGGTAGTCTCTCAAAATTAGAAAAAAAAAAATGAATAAATATTTTTTTTTTTTCAAAGACAAACAATAAACATCTGCATTAATCTTTTTTATGGGACCTAGGTGAACGTAAGTCAAGATTTTTCTAAAACTAGTATTAGCATAAAAATAAGAGCGATAAATATACACAGGTTAATTAAGCTCAACTATTGTTAATAGATGTAAGTCAGAAAAATTATTGTACCTTACAAGAAGTGTTAACAAAAGACAAACATCTTTAAGCATTTAAATAAAGATTATAGTGCAATATAAATCCTGTAAGGTGTAAGATTAACCGAATATCTATTGAAATTACTTTGCTGCTCTTTGAAGATTTTTTCTCAGAAGGGGTCCCATATTTAAGGTGGGAAGACGGAATGCATTTTACCCCTCCTACAGTGCCATGCTGATTTCCATCTGTCTCCTGTTGTCCCGTGTTTTCTGTGTCTTCCGTAGCTGCCGCTTTCCGTTTTATAGTAATTTTATTACCAGATCCAGCATACATCACGGAATATATGGAGGATCCATTCGATACTGTACGAATCGTTGGCGATTCTAATTTAACAGTAAAAATACAATGAAAATTATTTATTTAATACGTAATATTTGTATTATTATTTATTACTAATATGATTCTCTATGGATATTCATTTGCAAGATCTTGTGACAATATTTATTTTTCGAGGGAATAGTTTTGTTATACATACCAGGTATGTTCTGGGATATTGCTTCAGTGGTCTGGATATTATTCGCCTGTGTCTGAGTGGAGGTAGTACTCGTATAAACGCATGGTAAAATACTATATGCAGATTTGGACAGGCCAGCATTGCTCTTGAACTCATCCTTGAAGCCTGCACCTTCCTGAATAATCTCCATCAGACTGGTAGCACCAATAGTGGATGGCGCGCCATTGGTGGTAGCGTTGTTTGCGGACGTGACGGTGAGCAACAGGGTACGGTAGATCCCGGTACTGGTTAAATACTCGCACAGCTTCTTATAGCACTGCAACAATATCCGCAGTTGCACGTTTTCAATGTACTTGTCATAGTCCTTGCACCAGCCACATGACGGCTTCAGCTTCTTGCGGCCGCCACGACACCCACGGCATACATGATGCTGACAGTTGGTCTCGGTCGGCGTGTGCGGTTCAATCAGCAGATTCGAACAAACGGTACAGCTGAGACTCTGTCGCAGATATGGTACCAATCTGTAGAGATCCGTCCAGGAGTTGGGGTCCTCGGCATCCGCCTGCAGCACCAGACGACACGTCGACACGTACAGGCTCGTCGCGTTCATCGCGTCGCGCGCCACTTCGCGTCCGGATTCATGCGATCCCTCGCCACCCTCTCACCCTTTCACGGTCGTGAAATATCAAACCCCTAAGCCCTAAACTTTACAACCGCCGCCGTACGCTCCGCGCATAACCATCCTCATCGCGCACACAAACAAAACATACGCCATGTTTCGTCGGCGAGTTCGCTACCTCCGCCGCGTTCCCATAGAGAGCGCATCGAGTCTCTTTTTGGCGCGACGTGCATTGACGTCACTGACAGACCAGGGTGAAGTGAGACACGTGTTTTGGAGCGATTGACGTCAAGTCGGATAATTACAGAGGGTGCTTTCCATTTAAATGACTCAAGTTGACATAAGACATAAGTATTCTGTCCTTGTTACTCATAAAAAGCAAAAATAGAACAACATTTATGTTGACTTTTGTTACCAATGCCTATAATTTCTTCACTTCCAGATAAATTGTAGAAAACTTAATCCAGGAGGTATTTCCATTGTATTCTCAGAGATATCTCCTGAATACTGTTATCTAGAGGTAAAGAAATAAATAAAAGGTCTGTCGCATGTTGTTCACATTCAGTGTCTCCACTTTCTCTCTTTTTAACACTCGAACATATATTTATCTCATTTTAACACTAAACCTACCATATGACCTGTCATATGACCGTTTTTTATTTTTGACAATTTTAAATAAGCAAATATATATATGTATATATAAAATATACATTTAGAATAAAATTTTCTTCGCGCGTTTTCACTTTATAATTTTTTCTTCTTTATCATTGAGATTAAAAAGAAAACACGTAAAGTGTTAGCTAATAAAAAATGCAATATATTTATATAATAATGTTGAATGAATATATTTTAAGTAAATATTATTTTAAGGAAAAAAAGAAAATATTCAAAAAAGAACTACTTTCTAGGACTATTGCACCATACCTATTTCAGCCCGTTATCGAAGAGATAAAAATTAACTCATTATTTCTCATTATATATGTGTAGGTTATAATTACATATCGGAAAAATTTGTATTCTTATCAAACAATATATATAGGTATAATATGCGAGAGTTTAAATATGGCTCAAATCGTAAGAACGAGGAAAAAGTAAAAAATATAAAGCATGAAATATATAAATCAGATGTATATAAAAGAATCAGAATATTATACAATACCATTCATAAATTCAGGAACTTAGCATCTTCTTACTTTTTACATTTTGATCGTATATATAAAATTCTATTGTATATCTCATTCGTGTCAATACTGCCTCGATATATTACGTGTAAGGGGAAAGAAAACCAATATTGTTTGTTATCTGTTTTAATTAGACATTTTTTGTCTCCATAAATTCTACGTATAAACTCAGTTAAGGTGGTCGTCGCTCGCGACTCGCATCCTGTGTGTGAAGAAAAGGGATTTACTTCTATGAAGAAAGAAGAATTATATGGTGTAACACAATCAAGTGAGTTATTTATTATAATTGTATAGTGCCAGCAGGACTCAGGAGGAATGCTTTTTTCTGTCCTTGTATTTTATTACGTTACTGTTTCGCACATTTTGCTTTCATCAACATTACGTTGCCGCCGAGACACTTGATTCGGACTGGACTTTCTCTTAGTTCGTTCATCGAGAAATGCGGTATCATTGCAGATGAGATTAAATTTGCATTAAAACATATATTCTAACGCAACAAATTTTAAACTATGGTAGATAGTTTAAATCTGACTATATAGGTAAATATGATTAAAATTAGCTTTGTGATAGATATTAGCGAAATAATTCTTATGAAATTATTAAAAATAATAATTATATATATATTACCGTAATAAAATTATCAATATTAGGCAAATATATATATGTATATATATTAGAAAATATTACATGTTATGTATACATATATATATATAATTTTATATTAATTTAATCTTGGGATTTTTTTATTAATCTTTAAACTATTCTGTGCTTATTTCTTGTGTTAAACATTAGAATTAAAGAATACAGACACTAAATGAAAAGTCCATTACTAATGAACGGCACGAAACGCGTGTTACTTTAATATATTACTTTATCTACACGTATTCTGATAAGATACATTATAAAATAAAATTTTTTCCACTATAAAACTTTACTTAATCATATCTAATAACGCCAATAACAGTGGAAACTAAAGTAAACTAAAAGTAGAACGGAAAAAAATTTCAAGAGATTATAGATAGATTAACTAAAATTAGCTTTTCGATATCAACAAAACTAGGACGATATGTCTTTATAATAAAGAATCTTATAAAATTATTAAGAATAATTATATCAATTAGCGTAATAAAATTATAAAATATTTATGTCAAATATTTACAATTTTATTACACGATGAGAACTTCAAGGAATAACAAATTTCAAAACTATTAGAAACTATTTTATTTTCTATTCCTGTTACCTGCAATGTACTTTTCAATCGTGAGTCTTCAGACTTTATAACGACAGTTTTGTTCTCATGATATTATTGTTGTGCAATTTTTTTGCTATGCATACCTGTATAATTTACACAATGACAATATAATGATACTGATACTATCGATAAGAGTTACAGAATACAAACAAACCATTTAATATTTTGAGTATGAAAAGAAACGTAATTATAAAATAATTTTTGTTGTCACATATAGATTAATCATAATCGTATATGATGCAATTAGTATATGAGACTTTCTTCTTTAAAATAATAATAATTTTTATAATATTTTTAATTATGAAGCACCTACACGTGTTATTTAATAAATATACAAATAGAAATATTATGGATCACCGGTAACCCACACGACGCGTGGTGTCATAAGTTATTAAAAATTAGCTTGGTACAAAACGTGTTCGAAATATAAATAATATATTAAATATTTTAATATATAAGGGAATAAGATAAAAAAAATGTGTTTCACATATATTACAGTTTGAAACAAATATAACGCAACAATTATATTTGTATATATAGTGTACATACATTACATTAATTGTAAGATATACTCACATTTCAGGTTCTATATTCCGCTTGCGTATGACGATTTGACGCAAATGCTAGATATAAATTATTATAAAATCATATATAAGAATTAATACTTTATAAGAATCACATGACGATATGCAGTGACGTGTAACGATTAATATTGTATACATTAATACGGAAAATTGAGGAAAATAATCACATTGATACGCACGTATGTTGATCCGTTTCATAACGTTTCTATACATATCTACACACGTCTCATATTCATCTCTGCTTTCCATGGCCCTTGGATTTTGCGGCCATGGCCCATCGTGCAGATGGTTAGTTGGGTAAGACCACCTCGTATAATGTATAGATAATTTGCCTCTTGCTCTCACGATGCTCCCGCGTCTTACGTTCATCAATTTGTCGTTATTCCTTACGCGTTCATCACGCGACCTTCGCAATCAGGCCCGTTCCAAATTATGTAATATGCACATCTTTTTCTCTCACTCTTACGACGTTTTTATCTACAGAGTTTAATCCGTAAAGAATCCGGTCTCTTTTAACTATGCTTTATATATATTCTTGTAAGAGAATATATTCAAGGTAATCGTAATACGTAACGCAGAAATCAGCATTTCTTATTGTCTATGTAGAGCTGTCAAGAAACAATGGCAAATCGAATAATATTCTTCGACAAACTATTGAAAAAAATTATTAATTAATTTGTAACAGACAAAATTATTGATGATAATCGATACAAGAATTTGTAAATAAAATCAATAAAAATTGCTCGCTTACGTCATGAATTATAATACATGGATTACGATGAACAAACTAGGAAGTTCTTGTAAAATTATCCAACATCATCAATTGACGCGAGCTGGCAACTACCGGTTACCCATTTGGCGTTGACCTGACTGAACGGGGAATTCCCTTCGAAACCTGTTTTATGGGATTCTTGCCAAAGAAATAAAAGCTGATGTCCATACTGATTTGAACTGCCTTATTTATAAAAACTGTGCCAAATAAAAACATTATCTGACTTATAATGTGGCATGCTCCCCTTTTTACTTCCGTCTTCATTCCATTGATTTGGAATTTGTATATTATGTTCATACATATATTATACATATATTTCAGTATAAGAATTAATATACTTTTACAAATATATGCACAAAGATTTAAAAACATATAATTGACATAAAAAATCTTAACAAAATTTTCATCTTGAAAACATCTATTAATCATATCTTATCTCAAAAAATTATGTGCATATAAAGTACATCATCAGTGGAATTTAGTTATTGTTAGTGTCAGAAGTTTACGCTTAAGATACGAATGTCGTCGTATTGCCTTTCAAAACTTACATTATTTTATATATAAAATTATCCTAGTAAATTATCCTAGAATCGCCAAACGGAAATTAATTATATTAAATATGTTAATAAGAATTGTCTTTAATATTATAATACGCATAAACATTTATATTGTATGTATAATAAGTAAATAAAAATATAGTAAAAGTAATAAAGCTCAATGTTTAATAAAATTTAATAAAAATAAATCTTTAATATTTAATACTTTAAGAAACATTTTGAGATCTCCGTTTTCTAATATTTTTAACATATACCAGTAATTATCCTAGTAAATTATCCTAGAATCGCCAAACGGAAGTTAATTATATTAAATATGTTAATAAGAATTGTTTTTAATATTACATAAATAATTTACGCATAAACATTTATATTGTATGTATAATAAGTAAATAAAAATATAGTAAAAGTAAAGCTCAATGTTTAATAAAATTTAATAAAAATAAATCTTTAATATTTAATACTTTAAGAAACATTTTGAGATCTCCGTTTTCTAATATTTTTAACATATACCAGTGTTATGTTCATGGTCATAAGTAATTACAGATTATCTTCAATCTTTTGGTTGAAGATTAACATATCAATTATATTTCGCGAATCTCGTTAAAAATTCACAATGTATCATATGAAGTCAGCAAAATGGATGCGTCATTTCTTTCTTGTTTATCCATTTTTTATATGATTTATGTTCGTTTTTACCAATACAGTTCAATTTTAATCTCAGTTTAATTAACTCTTCATCTTTTTCTAGTTTTAAGAATTAGACAAAGATGAAGTGTAATAATTGATCCTAATTAAAGTCTGAGAAACGAGTATTGGTCCGATTAGCAAGTATTTTAAATTCATAAAAAATTCCTTATCAATTGTAAGGAAGCGTTTAAAAAATACATGTATATTTGCATTTCACTTCCTATTTGCGATTATATAAGCTGCTCGATTGGCATTGTAAGTATCCATGGTGTGATATTACGTAATTGCGTCATCAATTAATTGAGCATATGCTTGCGTATATATATTGGAGCAATCGCACATACGTTTACCTGTGTTACACGTGCTTCGTTTTTGCGGATCACGGAAGCAATAATGAGTGATACACGATACGTGCAATTGATAATATACGTCTGTTTCATGGTTTATTTTACACTTAATAGATTCTAATGTGCAGTATATACAATAATATATACATATATGTGTCTGTGTTTATGTATGGTAATATATATATGTATATATAGATCAATCCTAGGAACTTACTCTTGGTTAATTAATTACATTGACAAGATCAGAATTCATTATAGATAATATCGATAAATCACGTCATTTCGACATGCGCAATAAAACGTGAGAATGTCTGATACGCTTCACGTGTCTCAAGAAAGATACATGTGTCTACACGTACCTTGAAGAAAAGATATCAATTTCGTGCATAAATGAATTACAGGACAAACGCAGAATTGAATATAATCTGTTTCGTAATACATTTTTATCAGTTGTTATTAAAAATCTGCAAATTGTTTCGCTATAATATTTCAGATGGATTCTTCTGCTATCGTCAAGATAATAACGCTTGCTAAGAGTAGACTACCTGCTTCAATTCAAAACTGCTGCAAACAAATTATATAGCAAAACTTTTTTTACTTCTTTATCGAAAGAGTTTTATCTTCCTCTGATTTATTTAAAAGAGTCTTTCTATCATATACATATATGATATTGAAAAGTATGTGCTCTGCAAGGAATATTCTATAACGCACTTTTAACGGGAGGAAGAAGCGGACTAAATAATGTGTAATTATAAATTAATATCATGTGCTGTAATTGAGATGGAAAAATCACGACATATATCCAAATCTGGAATTTGCGAAACCGACACCTTACTTATCGCATTTGTCGGGTATTAAGTCTGATTCCGTCAAAGATAACAACGATTTTTCATTTCAAATTAAACACGTAGCATGCCGTGTGTTTTATGTTCACGAATAAGTGCATGCATTACAAGTCAAGTTTTCAAACCGCATAACTCGACGTTGCTTCTCCTCTTTTTTTTCTCTTCTTTCTCTTCCTCCTTCTTTTCCTTTTTCTTCTTGTGTTGTATATATGTATTATAATGCGTCAAAGTGCTGATGGTGGACAAACCATAAATATAATGTGACGTCAGTCGACAAAATAAATCAGTCTACGAGTATCAACCATCATACTTATGAAATAACCACAATAGAATTATCGAGCCACGAATTTGAAACTGGAAGGGACAATGTCATATAGCTGATAATCTTCATCTAATTTCGAAAGAATCAAAATTTATACTGTGCAATAAAGAAAGTGAAATTAATTATAAATATCGTAAGTTTAGCGTTTTATTTGTTTTCTATCATAAAACTTCGTAAATACGTTTGATATAGAGTATTCTTGTGCAAAAATTTTATCGCATTGAAAGATTTTAAAGTAAATCGAACAAATTAAATCAATTAAATGAATTTATCACGACAGTAATATTTAAATTATATATAAGAAATGATAACGTTACACAATTTCTTTTGAATTTTTATAAATTACTTTATATTTATATTTATATAATCATTCAGATGTATGGGCGCGTTATACAAAATATATCTTTGTAACTTATATTGACCATCAGATTTGTTATCTCATTTTGAAAAAATATTTCACTTTTAATTACATGATGTATATACAAATCGTTTGTCGATAAAAGATGACTCAAATCTTGTTTTTAGAGATCATATTTTTATGTGATACTATTGTTAAAATGATTACAATCCTTTCTTTACGTTAAGCTTATACAAATATTTATATATACGAATATTTACATAAAATAACTTTAAGTATATCACATAAAATTGTTGATTGCATTGCTTAGATTTGTAAAAACTCATACATTTATATTTATAAATATTTTATTGTTTATTAAAGATATGATTAAAATGGAAAATTAATTTTAATATTACGTTTTTATGAATTTCAAGAAGAAAAGATATTTTTTATTTAAATAATTTATTCTTCTAAAAAAAAAAATTCGGAAAAAATTGATTATTTTTTAATCTCTTTATAATTGTATATCTCCGTATAATTAAACTCTAATTACAATTCGAGTAAATAAGTTCATACGAAACTAACTGAAAAATCTGACTTTATTATTGTTTATATAGTTTAGTTCGCCGAAAGTTTGTCTTATTTTCAGTTATTATAATCATTGTAAAAACGTCTCCATTAATTTCCTATTAGAAGGTATAAATATAATCGGGGTATACTAATCTTTATTTCACTTATATTCCGTCTTATAATTACAACTATAATCGTATACTCGTGTATATTGACCAACGAGCTTCAGATAATAAGTGGAAAGTCCACTGACGAATTCACTTTCGGGAAAAACTGAACAGCGTACACATTACATATAGTTATTAATTACGAATTGATTAACAGACCTCAGGTAAAGCAAGTTGAAAATTCTAGAAAAAAGAAAAAAAATCTGTGAATACCCTACATCATTTTAACGTTATCGTCATCGTGCGTGCGTTTATTATACCTGATCTGGGACTATAGGTGAGGTAGAAGGCCCCTCTCGTGGTGGATACTCTTGTGGGGTACGCACGATCTTTACGGGAGAAGAGAAGACCTCCTGCGGCTCCTATACTATCATATAGAGGAGCGAATGCGCGTGACGCCGGTCCAGTCCTCTGTAAAGCGTCATCCACGTAAAACGTTCGGCGTGTAGTGCATTTCGTGACAAAGACGAGAGAAGAGACGCGGCTTCCGTTCAATGTAAACGCATGCATAGCATGGTGCGTCCGAATCTCGGTCGTGACGAGGAGAGTTGAACGCCCGACGACGCGTATCAAGCATCTTCTGCAATAGTGTGAATTATTTATTCTTGTAAGTATATTAATGCTCGTCATCATCCTGTGATCATTGTAGTGTCTCGAACTATTAATTGTGATTAACGGTGCGATACGGTAAGTGGCATTAATCTGCTTGCATCTTTCCTCTCTCAAAAAAATGATTGGAAGTACAGTATCGTTAAAAAATATTCTGCTTTTGTCGAAACTACATTAATTTAAAGAATATGATATTTGAAAAATATCGACATCTTTCTTGTTTTTTTAATATTAGTGATATTAAATACTTTGTATCGAATACAGCAATTACATATAAAATTTATATGCACTATTTTGATGCGGCAATAATTAGATATCAAAATTATTTTAAACATCAAAAATATTTATTATTTTGATATATTCTGTCTGACTAATATAATCTTAGTTTATTATTATATTTTAAGATTCAATTTCAATGTAAGATTTATAGATATATAATCTTGGCTCAATTTACTCTTTATTGTCTTTAAATTCTTAGAATTAGAAGAAGATAAAGAGTACATTAAACCGAAGTGAATCTTATACATTACTATATTAATAGCGCCAGGCTTCCGAGTAATGTAGATTAAACTATATTCTTGAAATTCCTGGGTATCTCTAATATAATTTCCACTACGAAAATTTAAAGATTTGAGATGATATTGTAACGGAAAAGTTGAATATTATTAATTGTTCTATTAGCATACAAAAAATTCGTACATTTCGTTATTTCGTTAATATCACGTGTGTGTTACAGTACTTCTACATACATTCTCGAGAACTTTTTATTGGACGCTTCTCGATTAATTTCGCGCAATCTCGACTTTAATATAATACAATGCAGGTTTAATGTCACGTTTAATATTAAAGTTCCTCGTATTTCTTATTAAGAGAATATTTACATTAAATAACAAAAAAAAAAATAAACGAAATGTATAATATTATAAAATTAAATCGATAATTCTAAAATTTTGTTTCGCAGATCGTAGTACGTTTCTTGAGCATTCTTTGAATTTTCACTGGCAAGTAGCCAGAGCGGTATTCTAAAAAATTTTTTTTACAAAATCGTCTTCATTATTAATTTAATAATATGAACAATATTAAATTCTAAAGATCGTCAATGTAACAACATAACTAATACGAAGCCTATAACAGTCTAGCTTGGATTTTAGTTGCTTATATATAAAATTTCGTGTGAATTTATATACTGATATATGTAATCTTTCTAAACTGCGCGCCGAACAATTGTCAGTCTTGAAACGCAACTCTAATAAACTATCACAATAATATCACGAATTAAATTGATTAACAATTTAATAATTAATTGATGCTTGTTTGGCATCTTATATCGATGTTAAACTATATTAAAATCTGAAAATAATAATTCTTATTGTGAAAAATATCCAAGCTAAAATCCAAGCTACACTGTTATAGGCTTCGTATTCATATTAATTATGTTATAAATTATTTAAAGATTTTATAAAAATGTATTATATATTATGTTAATTATATTCCGAAAATTAATAACTAAATATAGGTATAAGCATTACATGTGTGTGTGTATGTGTGTG
>NW_017279883.1:64951-113758 GCF_001594065.2 Cyphomyrmex costatus
ATATATATATACACACACACATATATTTTTGTTAATATTTTATATAAAAGATTATAGAAATTATTTTGATAATAAAAATAAATAATTAATATTTTAATAATTATAATAATACATAAATAAGTATGATATACAGTGTATTTACTAACAATTGTTTTGACATATAAGATTAATTTATCAAGAAAAGATTTTTTGGTAAATTCTTAGAAGAGTAAAAATAATTTGGTAGTAAAAGGAAATAATGATTATTAATATTATCATCATAATTGCGGATAATAGCCGTGTCTATAGTGCTGCAACGATGCAATACGTTACGTGAAGTTGTGCTAAATTTGTAAAGCTACGACGTATATATGTTATGTTGTAAGAAGCATTAGGAATTTCAACATACTGATATCAACGTAATTTCTCGGTTGAAACATTAAACGCTGTTTTACACGTGCGTACATGATAATTAAGTGGGATATATTTTCCATAATTTTTCGTAAAAGTAATAACCATATAATGTTATGTATATATGTCAAATTTTATACTAATTAGTAGTTTAAAATATAAAAAAAGTGCGTATAGGTATTGCGAATATATAAAGTTTATAAGATATTAAAAACTCAAACTGGCATCATTTGCAGTCATATTGTCGTCATTTTTCATTAAACTGATTTAATGTTGTCAAAATGACGTCAAATATCTGAAAACAAAATGCAATCGTAATATCATTTCAACAAAAATGATCAATTCCTTAATATAATAACTATCAAAGTTAATAATTAAAATTAAACAATGAAAAATAAAAGGATTTTTGCAAATCAAGTTCGTGCAAATAAATTGAAATTTACTTACATAAAATAACTTTAATTATCTAAATGACTTTGTAATTCTTTAAGTTAAGTTGTTTTAATGCAATTTGTTGGATTTTTTTTTAAATTTAATGACACGTAGAGAGTTAGAAAAATTGTGATAAAAATGATTTTTATTATTCTGTTTGAGGAAAAATCTTATTACACGTTGACTAATGGATCATTAAAATACGCCAGAAGTAGGACATTCTGTACACGTGCATTATCGTATCATTTATCGTATATTGACGTAAGAAGATGTAAAGTTTAAATGAGACTCGATTGTTCAAGTTGAATCCTGAATAAAAAACTATCCTCATCTTCAATAATTTACTACTTTCCTGCAAATTTGCACAGAAAATTTAAATTACATTATAGTTATATGATAGTAATAAACTAAATAAAATTATAGTTTTTTATAACTGTAATTAGATCTTTATAAAAATATATATGAAATATAACATTATGTGTCGAAAAGTAGCGTAGGCAAAATCAATTTTACAATTAAAATATGAAACCAATCTATAACCTTTGTAGAAAAGTACTACTGAGCACTAGGAGTATTTTGAGGCACTACTGTACTACTACAGCACTACTGCGCTGGTGTAGTAGTATAGTAGTGCTGAGTAGTATTGTAGTACAGTAGTGCCTCAAAATACTCCTAGTGCTCAGTAGTACTTTTCTACAAGGGAAATAGTTTTTGTTTAATTAATATAAGTGAAACAAATATAAATATAATAAAAATGAAAAAGAAAAGAAGAAAAAATTAAAAACACTATTTTATACTACATTTAGAAGAAATTTAGAAAATTTACGACTCAATTGCTTTACGATCAATATAGATATATAAAATGCTTCTAGAGTGTAACGGAAAAAAGCAAAAATCAAAACCTTTTTCAATTAATTTTGCATTTCGAAAATTAAAAATGAATTTTTCTTTTTCTTGACTTAAATTTCGATTTACTTATTTTTTGTACAATTGTACAATGTAATCTTAAACTCACATATCATATCATCAAAGTTTAACACTTTATGCTCACGCATTACATACTCGTAAGGCATAAACGCACAATATCTTTTAAATCCTGGTTATCATTGTCGAGTTATCTCCGTAATCTCAAGATTTCACAAAACGTTACATGTAATTTTACATGTTATGCATATCTAATGTATTTCTGAATGAAATTGCCTTTGTTACAGATCGAGAATGACAATCTGGAATGTGCTGTTTGTTCTGCTCCAGTTGATTATTTATAAAAGTCGATCAGGTTAGTTGCTTTTCATTATATAATATATTCATCTTGGTTTGCTAGTATTGATTAGAATTTTTCACTTTTATTGTCTTTTACATGTCTGGGTTGCATTGACATTTCCTATTTTTTTTATTTTATATAAAAGCGAATTTTTATGCTATTATATACTATATGAAAAATATGTTGAAACATTCGCATTCTACATTCTACTATCTGTGCATAATAATACATCATTGAATAATTTATAGCTCAAACATAATAAAATAAAATATTATTTTGAAGAAGTGAAATTAATTAAACACTAATTACCAAAATGTTGTATCTGATTTATTAAAATTAATAACGGAGAAATGATTACGACATTTTATCTGAGATCCTATCTAAAGTCAATTGAAATATGTACAACAAGTGTGATTATATATTTAAATATTTCTCACATTTTATCTGAGAATGCACAGTCCTATATCCACGGTGCTAAAATTCGGTCCGAATTCTTTGCTGCAGAAATGTGTCAATCAATAATTTTTACAGAAAAACGACAAGTTGATTGACTAAGTTGGGGAAAAAAATTTCAAAACAACTTTTTTTTAAACCAACATTTGTTTTGGATTTTAGAAGTAACGATGTACAATGACTTCGGTCTGACGCCAATTGATCCGGAAATCGTCGACATCGTTGATTGGAAGCGTCACGCGTGTCGGAGAACATGCAAGGATAATGAGGCGCCTCTGGACTGCTATTACACCTTCAAACTGGAGAATTATCAGACAATGAGCAAAGCGTGTTACGATTGTCCCTTCAATATCACAGACTGCTTTCGACCTCATTGCATTCCAGCGGATGGCGTGAACCGATCTATCATGGTTGTGAACCGGCAAATGCCAGGTCCGCCTATCGAGGTAATTATGTTAAAAACCCCTTTCGTACATGTTAGTTTTCATATTTATGCTTCTGCTTTATTTTCTTGGATACCATCTTTTATTCAGCAGGAAAACCACATCGAGAATCTTTATCAGTTTGCGCTATTAGTAGACAATGAATAAATTGAACGAACGTGAATGTTTGACATTAAAAAACTAGAGAGGAAAAGCTTGCTATATATGATATATATATATATATATATATATATTGAAAGCTTTTATATACACACGCACATACATATATATATATATATATGTGTGTATATAAAAGCTTTTAATTACATGTTATTATTTATTTACCATAATTACATTTAATTAATTTCCGCTCATTTTTTAATTGATCTTTATTTTCTGTATGTATATTTTTTTAATTCTGTGGATATAAACAAAATTATATATTTAAAGTAATTTACACAGATTTTTGTTGCGAAACACTTTTGATTGCTAATTACTATTTTCTTAGTCAGCTGCGGATTTTTTAGTTCGGTCGCTAAAAATGATTCACCGCTTCGTCTTCTTTATTGCAATTTTTTACAGTTTAATTATTGCTCGCCGATGCTTCCTCGTTACATTATGCGAATACATATGAGAACAGTGCAGTAGGATTCATATTGCAGATATCTTATATACCTTACAACTTAATATATTTTGAATGGGAATCTTATAATGATTGTGTAACGAGCACTTCAAGGAATTATTTGTGCGGCGATTATTTTGTTTGACAAATATTTGTTTGACAGAATAATCACCGCGCGAATAACTCCTCGAAGTATTCGTTAGTCATTATATATTATAGTACAGGATATCTGTAATGTGAATCCCACTGTTCTCATGATAACATTAAGTATACACACATCGTTCATATTTTACTTCTAAATTTCACTTGCAATTTCATCACAATTATTATAGATACGCAAATAAAATTCTTTGCGGACATTAGTGATAATTCAATCACGCGTTTTAATTACAAACCGTAAACATCGCCGATAATGATATTCGATCTATATGATCTCATAATCTCATTTTAGTGCGATCTGTGGTCGATATAAGCGGTCGTTGCGAGTCAGATCAAGCAAATCAAGTGAGATGAGAATATTCTAAAGGAAATTGCTTTAATTACAGGTGTGCCAAGGCGATAGGATAATAGTCGATATGATTAACTTGTTGGTCGCGGAGAGCACTACGATGCACTGGCACGGCCAGCATCATATCGACACGCCATATATGGACGGTGTACCCTACGTATCGCAATGCCCTATCCCTCCTGGAGCAACCTTCCAATACAATTACATCGCCACCGAAGCTGGCACACACTTCTGGCATTCTCATACAGGTGCACTAAATTTTGTTCTCAAGTAATCGCATTTGACATTATCTCCGGAAAGTTGAAGAAAACGTTGCTGAAATCAATAAATCCATTTACTTTAAAATATTATAATTTATTGACGGTCTTATTAACAGTATTCTGGAAAATTAACTGTTTTCAAGAGATCCATTGTTTGTATAATATTTTGTATTGCACGTTTGCAGGATTTCAAAGAGGTGATGGCGTGTTCGGTCCGTTAATCGTTCGTGTACCTCCCAAAATGAACTGGCACAAGGATTTATATGATTACGATGAGCATACACTAATAGTCGCTGATTGGGTTCATGAATTGGGTCTCACCAAGTTCTTGGCGCATTACCACGCTGACGGTCACAATAAAGCGCCGAATTTACTCATAAACGGTCTAGGCCGTTTTGTGGCCCAAGATAATAAGGATCCCCTCTTTCCGAAATCAGTGAAGAACTCCTTTTCGTTTACAGATCAGAAAACTGATATGCCTATTACGACATTCGTCGTAAAACCGGTAAGTTTAAATCATAGGAGAAAGTATTCGTAATATAAAAGACTAATATTTGCATAAGATGACTGTAAGACTTTTCATTTTGCTATGTTATTTAAATCTATTTAAGTTAGTGCATATTACCTTTAACGCTTCAAAAATGTTAATTTTGTTAATTTTAACCGTTATTTTCTTATTCACATCAAATAAGAAACAAATAAAATTTTTTTTATAAAAAAACAAAAGAATTACATATTCATCTATTTTTTCGAAAGACGTTTTATAGTCAATATAACTTTATCCTTTAAAAAGAATATCTTTTAACATTTTAAAATCATTTCTACTTTTTCTTCCTTTTTTTAAAAATACAATTACATGATTTGTACTTATTTTTTTTATCTCAATCTGACTTTTATTTATTGTTTATGCTTACAGAAGTTTCGATATAGATTCAGACTTATTAATGCAGAGTTCCTAAATTGCCCTATAGAAGTTTCTGTCGACAACCATACCTTGTACGTAATCAGTTCAGATGGGCGTGATATTGCATCAGTAGAAGGTATGACTTTACTTTCAGTATTTCTTTATAGATTTATCATGTCTTTTTTTAATATATTATTATGTAATGTGCAGCCGAATCGCTGGTAAGTTACGCCGGGGAAAGATTTGATTTTATAATTAACATGGACCAACCGGTGGATAATTACTGGATGAGATTTCGAGGACTGATGGATTGCGATGAAAGATTTTTGAGCGCCTATCAAGTCGCAAAATTGCAATACGAGGGCGCACCCGATAAAGAACCAACAGAAAACGTTTCATATGATCGTGTAAGAAATAACGCCCTTGGACTGGTATGTATACTAATGTTTTCATATATATATATATATAATTTCCGTATAGTGCCCTTTTAAATAGCTTTCGAAGCGTTATTTCATCTTTATTTTGAATTTCTTTAGAATAAATAAAAAAACCATTTCTGATTTTAGCAAGTAAACGCCTTAAACGAAGGAACTGAGTCAAACAATAGCATTAGTATGCCAATGTTGGACGCGATGGACGACGATGATGTTTCAAACACCAGAAATCCTGATTATCAATTTTACATATCTTATGATTTTTACAAGAAAGATAATCCATATTTTCATCGCAAGAATTTGTATGATTTCCGTCAAGGTAAATATATTCAAATATATTAATTTTTAAAAATTAATTTATAATCAAAAATATAAAAGAAAATTATTAATTTTTGATATCTCTATTAAAATGTGCATTATATTTTTTAATAAATCTAACTAATTGTTTAGTTATTGAAAATATTCCACTTACTAAATGCTTTAAAATTATGCCTTATTCAATTATACATATATACATTCTTTAATGGAAAAGTTACACACAGCTTTAGAGTTTGTCAAAGTGTGTGTATATCGTTTATTGTTTCATAAAATATTTCAATCGTGAATTTTCAGTGAAACAACAGGTGTTTACACCGCAATTGAATCACATATCAATGAAGCTACCGTCGTTTCCACTCCTGCCCGAAAGACATCTTATTAAGCCGAATCAATTTTGTAACTCCAGCACGGTCGGGGAATGCGAGAATGATTACTGCGCTTGCACTCATGTGCTTCAGGTTAAAACTAATAGCGTAGTGGAACTAGTTCTTGTCGATGAAGGTGTGTAAGCAATAAATACTGCTTTTGTATCTCTAATTGTTTAAGCCATCTAATAATGCAACTAATAATCCTTGGCAGGTGTTCCGTATGATGCAAATCATCCGTTTCACCTTCACGGCTATCAGTTCCGCGTAGTGGCTATGGAAAGGATAGGACATAATACTACCGCCGATGAAGTGAGAGAATTAGATAAGCAAGGTTTGATACACAGGAAACTCAAACGGGCACCTTTGAAGGATACGGTCACCGTGCCTGACGGTGGTTATACTATTGTGCGATTTTACGCTAATAATCCAGGTAAGACTTTATTACATATAAACAGGTAAATAATATTTAAAAATACGAATCATCAATGTATGAAGGTAAATAATCGAGCTGATCAATATTTTTCAGGATATTGGCTGTTCCACTGCCACATCGAGTTTCACGTGGAAATAGGAATGTCACTGATCTTCAAGGTGGGCGAAGACGAGGAAATGCCACCTGTGCCTAATGATTTTCCTAAATGCGGCGACTGGAAATTGATGACCAAGGCGCCAATGTTAGCGGTAAATTCGACAATGTTGGCGACAAATTCGACAATAATCGAATACAAACAGTCAAAAGACAACGATCTCGAGAACATGATGAAGCAGTTCTCGGAATACATGGCGTATTTTAAGCAGTTCTTGTCATTACATACATCCTCGGCATCTAGTCCGAATATAACACTGCTGCTTTTTATCGCTTGTCTTTTAAGCTCTGTGATTCGCGTGCAAATGTTTTAGGATATATCTATGCAAATAGTTTTGAAGTATTGAAGTCACATTACAGAAGACTTCTACTGCAGATTTAATTCAGTATGGTCACGAATTTGCTGGCGAATGTTTTCTTCTCTTTCGTTTTATTTTGAACAAATATATGACAATCACTGCACGTAATAAACGTAAAAACGTGATCATAAATAAATTAAAATGATCGTGTGCCGATAATGACGGATATTTATCATAGTCATAACTAAATATTACGAAGTACATATTAATATTTCTAGGAAACATTTGTCTGTGTTTTCATTATCGCTGGTGATCAGATAAACGCAATCTCGCGAAACCGATGAATTTTGTACAAAATAACGATAGAAATTTTTTAAATATATTTCGCGATCATATTGTGTATTTATCTACGACGAGCAAATGAATGTGTTAACAAGTGACTTGCATTTCTGTGATACAAAAATAGATTATAATTATTCTATAATTGTCAGATTGCTAATTACCCTATCCGGTATAATGTATATTGTATACAGTTTTCTAATTTAACTTTTATCAATTTCAATGACAAATTATTTTTATTCACAGAGGAATTATATTCTCGGCAAGAATGTCAGGCAATAATAGTGTTATAATAAATAAATAATATTCGTTATTTAAAAAAAAAATCTTGTAAATCGAATTTCAAAGGAAAAAAATAGATAATGATTATCAATTTCAAACAGACAATTTTTCTTGGTCGAAATTAGATGTTCCATAAAAATATATAATGTTTGATATTGATGTGTATTTTCCTTGAGGACAAAATTGACTAACAAACCAAACTTCTAACAAACCAAAGAATCTGTTATTAAAATACGATAAAAATGAAATAACCATCTTGACAAATACATTACTATAATTATACTGTAATTATTCAATCACGTATTGTATATAGTGTTTTCAATCTAATCATACTATTAACATAATCAATAGAAGATTCGTAAACATATTATCAATTGTATGATTGTGTTTCTTTACTTTGAATATGTACACGTGGATATGTATACGTTTCCATCAGGGAAGTGTATGTATCACTATTTTTAAATATACATGATCTCTTTAAAAAACTTAATTCTCGAAAAACTTTTTTACTTTTTAAGAACATCTCAATTTTTATTAATAGAGAATCAATGCAATGCGTATGACATATTTTGTAATATTTATATAGATACTCACGGAATATAAATTTATCGTTTACACAGAAATTTATTTAAATTTGAAAATCGTAAATAACATGCAAATATACAAACAATTCAAAAATTCAAAATACATTCTGTATTTTGAGATTGAGTAATACAATTATTTATTTATAATATTCGTAGAGATATTCCTTACTTTTATCTCTTCTATAAAAACTTCTGCATACATGCAGACATACATCATATACATATATAGATATATATGTATATATATATATTATTTATCTATATTTACCGGAGACTTGTCCGGATACACCAGTCGGGTATTCCCCGATGGCACTTTCATTACGCCACTCGCACAGTATCATCCGTTTTGCCGAGAAAATATATGTCATTATGACATACTGACAATGTCTTATCCGTTGTTTTTTTTTGGCTAGTCATACTTTTGCTTTCGTACTTTTTTAAGTGTACATTAATGGTAATATTCGGGAGTATGTTATACATAAATACTCAAGAACGCTGTTATACTTGCTGCGAGAAGTATACAGAACTCGTTTTCAGAAGCGACGAGATAACACATGCTTCTACAAAAATTGAATTTGAAACTTTGGTAAGGACGTATAATACTATATGATAAATTGCAAGCAAGTGTCGTGTACAATTTCGATTGATCTACAAGATGTAATATTAATTTATGACTTCCAGAGAATTTAGAATTAAAATTTTTTTATACATATTTAAATAAACAATAATTAGAAAAATGTAATTGATGTTATCCGTAATGAGAGTTGCCTGTAATGTGAAATTATATTACGCCTTAAAGATTAATTCAAATGTAAACGACAAATAAAGTGATAAATATAAGGAAACAGATTAATTATCTTTATACGAAACAATTTTCAATGAGTATTATTCATGTATTTTTCAGAATATAAATAAATGTTACGACAGATGAATTGTATGTGTATAACAGAGAAATTTATTGAACTGTTATAATTTATAACATTTATTGTATTTATATATTTATTGTAATATTTTAAAAATAATTCGTAAATTACATCACAATATAATTATTTCTAGAGATCATAAAAAATATATCATATTAACTAAAATATTATTTTGCAGCTTTAAGACGCATTTAGAAAAATCGGTGAGCAATTTTTGTCAAAATTTATCTATCAGATTATCGGCAATCTAGAAATAATGGAAAAGTCGCAAGTCAATGAAAATTTTCAAATTGAGAAAGCTACGGAAGTTGACGTTAAGGTAAAAAGAAATAACGATTCTATTAATACAGAAAATAAAGATAGTATCAACAATTCGAAAGTCCGTAAGAACACTGGAATTATAAGGAAGAAACAATTAATGTGCGAGTATTGCCAAAAGAAATTCAATCACACGGGAGACCTCAACAAACATAGAAGAAAGCACACCGGTGAGCAGCCTTACGCATGTAATATGTGTGAACGAAAGTTTACGACGTCATCTAATCTTGTTAGACATCAATATCTACATCTCGGGTTAAAGCCATTTCACTGTCAGATTTGTGGACACAATTTTACCCGAAAAATCAAACTTTCCGCCCATTTGATAGCAAAGCATCATGAAGCTCTAAAATCTGACCAATGAATAATATAATGTTATATAAATTATAAATAAAATATTAAAAAAGTAATAAGCTAAGACATAAGAGTTAACAAAAATAACATTATAAAAGAAAGATGATAGAATATCTTTTAAAGTACGATCGAGTTTATATTTCTTTTAGACATTGTATGTTTGATTTGCTTACGCAAAACAGATCGTTTCATAACTATATAAAAATGATTTTATTTATTTGATGATAGTTTGAAAAGCGATATATATAACACACAATTATCTCTTTTTTGCTGTATATTCTCTAATAAATATAAATAAAATTGTTAAGGAGATCCTAAAGTCATCTGTTTTACCGAATGTGCAATTACTTTTCCCATTTTATAAGTACTTTTCCATCTATATTTTACAATTAAAATATAAATGATAATGTAGTTCAAACTTTATGCTAAAAATAAAAAAGGTTGAAAATTACAATTTTGTTATCAGTTTGTGACGTAACAATATTTGGTTTATAATGTTTATATTGTATATACAAATTTTATATAATACTTCATAAGTACATATATAAAACAATTTTGGTTTGAACTAAGAATTACACAAACAATAATTGTTGAGTTTTTAGAATTATATTTCTAAACCTAGATGTCTAATATGAAAGATTAGTTAGCAAATTTATATTACAAGATTGATGTAGTAATGTATCTATGGTGTTCCACAGAAAAAACAGCTTTGCAACTGCTATGATTCTTTAACATAATTAGTTTACATATTTAGATCCAGTGAAAAACTGAAGGCAAGACCAATTAAAAAATTTTACAATAGTTACAAAACTATTTCTTCTGCTAAACACAATCAATGGCTATGTATTCCATGACAAAAGTAGCTTTGCAACTACTGGAAGATTTCTTAATATGATTAATTCTTGTCCTTTTTTATAGTTTCTTACAGAGAAAATCTAAATGTATAAATCAATCATATTAAAGAATTGTACACAATTGCAAAAGTCACTATTCTATTAAAACTAATAACATATAAATCATTTGTAAGTCTTAATAAATCAGCAAAATAGACGCCTTTAGAATCTTTATAAAAGATATTACTGGTACTAGCAAATGATTGCCCTCAAATTATATGGCATTAGATAGATCTGATCTGACGAAAATTACATGATAACTTTTCCATAAAAATAAGTTACTTAATAACAAATATACAAAACACTATACATTAATATGCACTTCCTGATTGGCAGTCATTGAGTAAAGAGTATAAGAAGCATCCTTCTGTGGTGGACGTTGCAAGGGATGTGCTAGGAGCTTCGCCATATTATCATGTATTTTAGCAGCGTTCCTACCTACTTCGAAGATATAAGAGAAATTGGTTGTGTCTAAAGCTGCGATTTCGGCGTATACTGCCTCGCACATGTTATCATCGCTAGGTGGTTCATGGGCGAACAGCACATCCAAGAAGAAATATGGGTTCTCTGTTAAAGCCTCCAGATACTTCTGTCCGGTGTGGAACTTTGGGATGGAATTTGATCTTCCATATATAAAAATGACACGCGAGGTGAATGTTGGTTGGTTCCTTGTCGGCATTGCTATCCGTGAGTGTATCACCTCGAATAACAGTCCCAAATCATAAGTCCTCTGCTCCTCGTCTGGTACATCCTCCATGATACCCTCCAGATGATTGAGAATAGTTTTTGTATTACTGGTGTAGCCACAGAGCCAGGAAGCATTGCGTGAATCCAGACTCATTAGTGCATACTCATGCACTCCAGGCTGTATAGTAGATTTTGCGCCAACAAAGTTTTCCACCACACGTTTTATCATAAACAGGGGTAAGTATGTTGCACCTGTACCCAATTTGAAGGGTGTACATTGCTGCTCTCTCACTGTATCGATAACAAATAGAATCTTCTCAGGTAAATTGAGTTCAGGTACATTCCTTATAAAAACATACTCCTCTGGGACAGCTGTAGTGGTAGCATCAGGCTTTTTACTATCTACAGGATGATGTACTACATCGTTATTATTGTTTTTCCGTGAACTCTTTGCCTGCTGCTGCTGTTGCCGTGACTGAGTTTTGGTGTGCGCTGGCTCGATAGTCGCAACATTATGCAGTTTTTCGGCTATCACTTCGATCTCCTCATTCGACTCCTTATCTGACATGTTTATACCTTGTATCCACGGATAAATCTAACCTCTTCGCGCCGCTCAAAATGACAGTATAACCTCACCTCGACGAATGTCTCGAGGCATTTGGAAATAATTTGGAAGCTTCATATAGCGCGTAGATTTCGCGCAAACCCCTATGCGGATAATTTAAAATCCAACTATGTGCCTGACAGTTCCTGATAACGAACAGATCAGAATAGAGTACTTAAAGGATCTCTAAATTTCCTGATGATCTGCCCGTCTGTCTACCCTCGGATTTGGATTTCTTGGAAATTTGGAATTGAAACTGTTCGTAATCGAAATATTACTTCGGTATATTTTCATGAGCAGCTCAAATCAAACAGGCTGCTTAATGTCCACGAGGTCCACGAGGATCACATAATCAAGATGGACGAATATCAAACGAGAATTTTGATCACGTGATCCTTCTTGTCGCTAAAACAGCTTTTGGAGCGGCTTGTGAAAATGTACCTTGATGTTACAACTTCAGTCTGCTTCCCTTCTCCCTTCCACCTGCTTCGGTTTTCAAGTTGCTTCAAGTATATCAACCTTGCGTTTACGATTTTTAATATTGCCACGATAATATTCCACAACTCGAAAAAATGTCCGTACCCGAAAAAATATTGATGCGAAAAATTAAAAAACGAGAAAAGACGAAATTAAATGTGCTAAAACGTCGAGAACAACAGAAAGGTAAGAACATGCGAACTTGTAGGTTATATCTCGTGGAAAAAAGATAGGATAATATAGTTACCTTTAATAGAAGTTCTATTAAAGATAACTATATTATCCTATAAAAATAAAAAAATAAAATAAATTACCCTTTTTTAAATTAAATTATTGATAAACAAATAATTGATCATTATATATATATATTTTTTTTATTTTCTGAATAATAATTAAAATTGTATGTTCTATTATACAAAATAAAATTAAAAAAATATATATATATATAATTATCAATTATTTATTAAAGCCAATAGATTTTTATGTTTCATTTTAATCTTTTATTATTTATTTCAAATAAGGCTTGTTTATTACACAGATGCAGATGAATCAGTAGCAACAAATCAGGATTCTATAGAAGATATTCCTCTAGAAAGTAATAACTTATTTTTTAAAATCTATTTTTGTAACTGAGATTTTTTTATTATATAAATCTTCATATTTTACAATCTGTTTTACTGAGAAGCTAATGATTTTTAATTATTATTTTTATTTTCTATTTTATTATTTATATAATTTTCAATAAAAACTTTATTTTTTTTTAGAAAAAAGAAAGTTAAAAACATCTGAAGAAAATAAAAAGTCTGATATAACAGACAAATCTTCTACTGAAAATTGTATGTATTTCTATGCAGCTCTAATTGTTGAATGATATTTGCTAATAATATTGATATATATTTTGTCTAGTACCTGGGACAGCTATAGGTCTTGAAGTGATAAATGATACAAGCTTCTCGGTATTAACTGAGATAGTATGTGAGAATACATTAAAAGCAATAAAAGATATGGGTTTTACAAATATGACTGAGATACAAGCAAAAGCTATTCCTCCTCTTTTGGAAGGGAGAGATTTGGTTGGTGCTGCCAAAACTGGATCTGGAAAAACTTTGGCATTTTTGATTCCTGCTGTTGAATTGATTTTCAAATTGAAGTTTATGCCTCGTAATGGTATGTAATCTCGATGGCTGTAATCTGTACCAGACAAGCATTCTGAAAGTTTTTATTTTATGAATAACTCTTATAGATTTAGTCTAATATAAAATAAAATATTTATATAGTAATCACTTTTATGACTATACATTATATATTAGTTGTTCATGAATATTATTTGTTTCATTTTAATGCATGTAAACTGATAACAGAATACATATACATATTTAACAGTGTAAAAGTGATATTTAATATACATTTAATATTATAACATTACTTTCTTATCCCTGAATAACACGAAAATAAATGTATAGAAAAATCAGTAATGGTAATTCTACAATGTGCTCTTTGATATATTTCTGTTTTTTTTGCTGTACCTTCTCTTACCTACTCTTGCTTTTTTAATCAAAAGGCAAGGAGACTTCAGTAAGAAACAGGAAACAAAGAGCACATTGTAGAATTATCATAATACAGTAAAACTGTTTTTATTTTAATATTCTAATTACATAAAATTAATAGGAATGAGATATAATAAATACATATTTGCAGGTACTGGATGTATTATTATGTCACCTACAAGAGAATTAGCTATGCAAACTTTTGGAGTTTTGAAAGAATTGATGAAATATCATTATCACACGTACGGTCTATTAATGGGTGGTGCTAGTAGGCAAACCGAAGCACAAAAACTTGGAAAGGGAATCAACATTATTGTGGCAACACCGGGGCGATTATTAGATCATTTGCAAAACACACCTGATTTCTTATACAAAAATCTCCAGTGTTTAATTATTGACGAGGCCGATCGTATTTTAGACATCGGTTACGAAGAAGAATTGAAACAAATCATTAACATTCTTCCCAGTAATATCCTGCATATATATAGTTTAACTTTAATGTTCGAGTTTAATTAGTTTTATATTTTTTTCTTATTACTATATGAATTATTATTGCAGAGCGCCGACAGACTATGCTTTTCAGTGCGACACAAACACAGAAAGTAGCGACGATAACAACGCTGGCTCTTAAAAAAGAACCTATATATGTGGGGGTCGACGATGACAAGGAAATGGCAACTGTGGAGGGTTTACAACAAGGATACGTATCGTGTCCAAGCGAGAAAAGATTTTTACTTCTGTTTACTTTCTTAAAGAAAAACAAACAAAAGAAAATAATGGTTTTCTTTAGTTCTTGCATGTCTGTTAAATATCATCATGAACTCTTGAATTATATTGATTTGCCAGTAATGAGTATTCATGTAAGTTATAAAATTTTTTTCTTTATACTGTTTTCTATATTGATAACAAGATTTTTTCTGACTTAATATTCGCATTTTCATTCACAGGGTAAACAGAAACAAACAAAAAGAACCACAACTTTTTATCAATTTTGCAACGCTTCTTCTGGGACTTTACTTTGCACTGATGTGGCCGCAAGAGGTCTAGATATACCGGACGTTGATTGGATCGTGCAGTTTGATCCACCAGACGATCCTAAGGTAAGAAATATGATTTTGCCTTGTATATTACTCAGATAGTAACCTTTAACAACTTAGATTAACTATTAATGGATACGCGGATTTGTAATATGTAATTTTCTAACTTTTAGGAATATATTCATCGCGTAGGTCGAACTGCTCGCGGAGAAGGCAGCAGCGGTCATGCTTTACTGATATTGCGGCCAGAGGAACTTGGTTTTCTTCGTTATCTTAAAATAGCCCGTGTACCTGTGAATGAATATGAATTCTCTTGGAATAAAATTGCTGATATACAATTGCAAGTAAGCAATATATTATAATCTCTTTTTAGTTTGTTTTCGAAATTATTTTCTAGACTTTAGCTTATGTTTTTTATATAAAATTCAAAAAATCTCAAATTTATAAACAAAATTTATATCATGTATTTTATTAGAGAAATCAAAACTACTAATTCTATCAATTTAACAAATTTATCTACATTTTCTAGGGGTGATATAAAATATTATCTTTCTTTTTTAGCTTGAGAAGTTGCTTTCGAAGAATTATTTCTTACATCAGTCAGCAAAAGAAGCATTTAAGAATTATGTTAGAGCATATGATTCTCATCACTTGAAACATGTTTTTGATATAGAGACCTTAGATTTGGCAAAAGTCGCCAAATCATTCGGATTTGCTGTACCACCAGCGGTAGACTTGAGTAAGTTCTTTTAATAATAGTTTTTAACATTAAGCGCAAGGATACTTTCTTTTATAAGTTTGTCTTTAAGTCTTAATTTCTCTCATTGGAAATTGTTAATAATTCGTAACAATGAAATAATTTAGTTTTTTAAAATATTTTTTTGTTCTTAGTTATATTTGAATTGATCAAAATTAGTTTTTAATATTTCTTTAACGTTTGGATTATTTTTTTTATAAACGTTAATTTATCAAAAATATTAAAAAAATTTAATTATAATTTAATTTTTTTATTGTACATTATAGAAGTAGGAATCAGTAAGGCTTCACGACCACGAAAAAGGCTTGGTGGAGGTGGTTATGGACACTTCAAAGACATAAACAATCCAAATTCGGCAAAGCAAGTGAAGCGCACCAAGACCTTCCGCCAAGTAGGCAAACGTAGGCAAGATAATCGGCAATTCAGCAGATAATGATTATCCAGGCGTTTTTTACACGCATGAATGATAGATAGCATTTAGTTATAATGCATAGTTAATAATTATTATATTATAGGTATTATTGTACAGTTTATACGTTTGATATAATAAGTAAAAGAGTCTGTTTAGATTTTTAGATGTATAAGATTATTATAAACTTATTATTATAGCTATATATTAAGTTATTACATAAATTCGGTTTTTTGTTAGCTTAAAATTGCACATACAATATTTTCATGAAAAATGAATGAAATTTAAATTTAAAAAAGGAGTTTTAAAGCTTGAAATCTTTACTTTTGTAAGTATTTTTAAGTATTTGATGTAAAGGCTTAAAGTTTTTCACCAAAATTTATTTTTAAAAAATGATCTTGTGATTTTTGGTTACCGAGTTACTCACATTTTAAATAAAAAAGCGTTTTGACTTACACTGCTCATAATTCCGATAAAAATTATAATTAAAAAAATAGAACTTATTTTTTCTTAAAAATAAAACTGCTCTATTGAATATAATTATCAATTTTTTTTAAACTAGATACTAGAATATAAAAAATTGTTTTATTACAGAACCATACGAATTTAACATCCCAATAAATAAAGAACAACAAAATATATTTGGCTTCTAAAATTTTGCTCATAGAATACTGAAAAACCCAATTGCATTCTGATAAACCGAAGAATAGCAAAATAATTTGGCTTTGTTTTAACATTTCTAATGTTGCAGTTATTGTCATTACTAGCAAATCTCAGCGAATTTATTATATATGTATGTATGTTTCTTTAAGGCGTCAAGTGGAAGGAACCAAAAATAGCTCTATCTAATAATTAAAAGATCTTTGATTACTGGCATTGTTCGGATCCAGCATTAAACTGTAAATCTTATATATCAGCTACATATTTTTACATAAAATAAAAAATATAAAAAGTTGATATGTTTTAAATTTTGACTTGCATCACCTCTTTTACCTACTTTGAGAATAAAAATTTCAGAGATTGACACACTTGCAATAGATTTAACTAATTCAAAATTCTATAAATTTTTTCTCTTAAAATAGCGATTATTTCTAGTAGTCTTCCTTTCCGTTTAATTGATAATATTTTTTTTTTAATTAAATTTTGCATTCCACAAAATATCGACGGATTGCCAACATCTGACAAATAATCATGGTGAAATTAGATCATGAAAATTGATAAAAATATAACCACCATTTTGCAGTTGGTAATTCCAGTCGACCGCCATCTATAGTTTAATTGTACGATTTCGCGCCTTTCGGACGAGTACTAACATCACCAGATTTCTGTTAATTTCAATTACAGTTTCAATATTAATATTCATGTATCGAAACAAACCTATGAAGGGATTCATATCCCCTTTGATTGTTCAACAACAAACGAGCACTGAGGAAAGTGATGGAAACGAGATATCTGCGTGTCAGGAAAAAACACCGAGTGATTTAGTGAAAAAGCCTGTCCGGAACAATTCTCAAGTGTTGCTTTTGTTCCAAAAGGTAACTCAAAAAGATGAAGTCGAGTGCGACGTGGAGAATAATTCATCGAGGAAACGAAATGCCAATTCTCCGATATGCGAGAAAAAAATATCGATCATTGATTTGTCCCAAACGGCAGTAAAAATGTAAGTATAGCTTCTTTTAGAGTAAACATTAGAATAGATCTATCTTAATTTTTTCTTATAAAAAATATCAATATTTCTTACAGTGTTTTTAACGTAGTGTATGGCAAGATAACTTCAAAAAAACACAAAACATGGGATGATGACGGTTTACTTGAAGTAACTGGGAAAAGTGCAATTCTTAAGGTGATTCAGAACATCCTCTGTAAACCTTTAATCATTAAATAATTGCATTAATTGACATAATTATATTATTTATTAACACTTTATTTATTAAAATGCAATTGTTTATTAATGCTTCTGATTGTAGGACTTGGATGGTAATATTATAGGAAGAACTACCATCAGTCTAAATGATATGGCAGAAGGTTCCAAATTAATTATAGGAAACAAACAAGTAGAGGTAAGACTCGTATTAATGTTTATTTGCAATATTTGCAGGAAAACTAACAAGGTTAATTTTAGATTATAGATAAAGTGTCGACAGAACAATCCGTATTACAGAAGAGTCCTGAAGTAGAGAAACCATTGCAAAAAAAACTTAAAACAGTTGCTACATATGCATTTCAGTCACCAAAGAAAGATGAAAATGCTACAGCTTTTGAGAAAAAAGTATCAACTGAAAATTCACCTAAGGCAAAAACTAAAACGTAACTATTTTAAAAGTAAATTTTAAATAATTGATTTTTATCTTTGGTGCTATAAATGAATATTAATACAGCAAATTCAACGTGATGTTTGGCAAAGTAACTTCAAAAAAACATAAAACATGGGATAGTGACGGTTTGCTGGAAATTGTTGGGAAAAGTGCTATTCTTAAGGTAATTATTGCATCAATTGGATATCTTATAATTTAAAGATTATTATAGAATTTCTAATATAATAGAATTTGGATGGTAATATCATTGGAAGAACTACAATTAATCCAAGTAATGCAGTAGAAGGATTCAGATTAATTATAGGGAACAAACAAGTAGAGGTAAAAATTTATATTTATCCTTATTTGTGTACATTGTTATTGACAAAACAATTAAAAAGGTTTATTTTAGATTATAGAGCAAGTATCACAAGAATTGTTTGTACCAGAGAAGAGTCTTGAGGAAACAGTAGAAGAACTATCAAAAAACAAGTCTAAAACGTCTACACATGCATTTATGCCCTTGCTTTCATCCACAAAAGGTACGAATTTATAACAATTATTAATTATCAATTATAATTATTGATTTAAATGTAAATATGCATTTAAATATATTTATGTTATAAAGCATTAAATAGTGAGCCTTTAGTGATGCCTTATTTGAATTCTATTGAATCAATGAAAAAAGAACAGGAAATTTTGGTTGATTTCTGTTTAGCTGCAAAACTTAGAGAACATCAACGCCATGGAATTGTGTTTCTTTATGAATGTCTAATGGGACTAAAAGTACCAAATTATTTTGGTGCAATCTTGGCTGATGAAATGGGTCTTGGTAAAACCTTACAATGTATTGCATTAATTTGGACAATGTTGAAGAAAGGCCCATATGGCAAACCGATTGTGAAACGCGTATTAATAGTAACACCTAGTAGCTTATGCAAAAATTGGGAAAAAGAATTCGTGAAATGGTTGGGCTGTCACAGGATATTTCCATATGTTATAGATGGAAAAAATAAACCTAAAGATTTTATGAAATATCCAAGAAATTCAGTCATGATTATTAGTTACGAAATGTTCGTTAAATGTCATATAGAAATTAATGAAATCGCTTTTGATTTGATTGTGTGTGATGAAGGTCACAGATTAAAAAATAGCAATGTAAAAGCAGCAAAAGTAATTATCTATTTTATTAATATTATAATTTATTATTAATACAAACGTAAATATTTGTTATTTTATGTATTTCGCAGATGTTAAATGAGATAAGTTGTAAAAAACGAATTATTTTAACGGGTACACCTATTCAGAATGATTTAAAAGAATTTTATGCACTGATCGATTTTGTTAATCCTGGCATTCTTGGTACTTCTATTGAATACAAGAATTATTACGAGGATCCTATTGTCGCAGCGCAATGTTCTTCTGCTGATGATGATGTTCTCAGTCTAGGAAATGAAAGATCTGTAGAATTATACAAGCGCACCAAATCTTTTATTTTAAGGCGTACACAAAAAACGATAAACAAGTATCTACCACATAAATATGAAATGGTCCTATTTTGTTCTTTATCCAAGAAACAAAAAGATTTATATTCTCTTGTTACTGATGTTTGGTTCAACAAAATTTGTCTAGAAGATAAAAGCAATATACATTTGTCTATCATTACTGCTCTTAAAAAAATTTGCAACCATCCAAATTTGTTCCTAAACGAAGAAGAGAAAGCTATATATGACGTTTTGTCAAAATCACCGTATATGTCGCAAATAAAACGAGATGATAATTTTACTGAGTATTGTGGAAAAATCACAATTGTACAGACATTAATGAGAAATTTGAAAAAGACTGATGAGAAGTTGGTGTTAGTCTCCTATTATACGCAAACTCTTGATCTTCTTGAAACTATATGCGACATGGAAAGATTAAAATTTTTAAGATTAGATGGTGCTACTTCAAGCTCTGTACGATTAAAAATTACCGAAAAATTTAATATGCAAACCGATGATAGCAGTAAGTTCTACAAAAATAAACAAACAAAATTGTATCTCTTACTTTTATGAATTAAAACTGATGCATTACAGAAAAAATAATTTTTTACAGAAGTTCTATTGTTAAGTGCAAAAGCGGGTGGTATTGGTTTAAATTTACCTGGAGCATCTAGACTTGTGTTATTTGATTCTGATTGGAATCCTGCATCTGATGTGCAAGCAATGGCAAGGATCTGGAGAGATGGACAAAAGAGGAATGTTTATATTTATAGGTTTGTACAAGTTTAATATCACATTACATGATAATGTATTATTTAATGGAAGTATACATATATAATTTTGTATAAACAAATTTGTAGATTATTAACTACAGGTACGATAGAAGAAAAAATATATCAAAGACAAATTAGCAAAGCCAATTTGAGTGAGATTGTAGTGGATCTGAATCATGTTGGATCTCTAAAATTATCTACTGCAGATCTAAAGGTATTTTTTACTGTAAAAAGATTTTGATAATCATGAAAAAGTACTATAAAAATCATTATTTAAAATATTTTTCATTTGTAGAATTTATTTACGTTGGCAAGTGATACAATTTCATTAACACATGATTTAATGAATTGTTGTTGTTCTGGTAAGAATGAACATATACTTTCCGAAGATCCAAAAGAAAAAAATAATGAAACACGAGATTGTCAATTTATATTGTGTGAGAAACCATCTCAACAAAATTTAACTATAAATCAGCTTCGAGATTGGCAGCATTATAAGCAACCAATTCCATCAGATATTATGCAGGTAATAAGCTGTTCAACTTTTAAAAAACTATTAAAAATTAAGATTCAATGATGTAATATACATTTATTTTACAGGATATTATGTTAACAGAAGTAAGTGATAATATAACATTCATATTTAAAAATTCTACAATGTAAAAAAATTTAATTAAATAAAAAATTATATAAATCATACGTTATAAAAAAACAGAGTTGATATATAAAATTATATATTTTATACAGTAACATTGTGAATATTTGAGATATTAAATACAATAATTTTTGCTGTTTATTAAAAAAATATAAAATATTTTAGTTATTTTAAAGCTTATTTTTTCGTGATAAAAAATTCAATAACCTTTGCATTAACTCAGGAGAATCGAATAGTTTTTTCAACTCTTTTATTTCTTCTTCGTTAACTTTTAATAAAATTTCTTTGTTCCATCTACTCACTAATCGCTTAGTCGCCAATATTGACTGAAATTAATCGATTAATTTTCATTAGTATAATTTAGTGGCACATTTAAGTATATATCAAAACCAGTTAATTTCGCAAAAACATTAAGCAAGAATAATACCTGTGAAGAAAGTGTCGATATCTTGTTCAAATAATTCCATACTTCCTCAAGAGAGTCATGATTATACACTTTGCTAACCAAGCCATGTTGTTTGGCTTCTCGAGCATTCATTTTGTATCCTAAATACAACATATCTCCAGCCTAAATAAATATTTTTCTAATGTAAAATATCATAATTTTAAATTATAAAAAGCAAAATTTAGATGCAAATCATAAAAATAATTTGTGCATATTTTAACTTCTAATAAAATACTTTGGAGTATCCTAGTAATCTTGGGAATGTATATGAAGAACATCCTTCAGCAACAAGACCCAAAGAGCTGAACGGTGTTTGAAAATACGCCTGTAATTTATATAATACATTCAAGTATAGTTATAATGTTTAAAACATTTTCATATTAAATATTATCATTGAATTGGCACCTTATCTGAAGCATAAACTATATCAAAAATTCCTAATATTGTAGTTGCTATTCCTATTGCTGGTCCGTTCACAACAGCTATTAAAAGTTTTGGGTATGTAATTATACTATCAATTAATTCCCTACAAAATACATTTGTCAATTTTATATTTTCAGAAGTATAAATTTTTAATGGTTCTTACGATACTTACTTAACTATATCAATAGAAACCAATGGAGATTCCATTGAGGCACCTATGTCATTGCCACTGCTGAAAAAATCTCCATTTGCTGTCAGTACAAATATCAATACTTTATTGTTTTCAGCAGATTCATTTAAAAGCATTTTTAATTCTTTATACATCTATAAAAAAAAACAGATAGGAAATTGCGATTATTTGTTTATCATTTTTTAAATAAACTAAAAATAAAAACCAATGATATGAGAAACAAAACCACCGTAACAGTCGAGCTGGATCTTGGGTGCTTTTAATTGTGCGTGAATTTACATACTATGTATGTAGATGTTTAACTGTGCGTGCTGATTTTTTTTCAAACTTGATACACAAGCTCTATCGAGGCTGTCGATAATTTAAAGGCTTAGAAAACTCGCACGGAATGCAAAAATTCCGGGTTTGACTCTCGGCCGAGGTAATATTTTCATAATAGGAATTAATTATTTACAGATTTTAATATCATTCAACATTATTAAAATTGATCTAAGATGCGTAAAAACAATTAAAAAATTGTTAAATTGTTAATGTAATTCGTGACATTACTGCAGTAGTTCAGTAGAGATTGCGTTTCAAATCTGACAAAAATTCAGCGCGCAGTTAAAAATTTACATACATAGTATGTAAATTCACACACAATTCTAGAAGCACCTAAGATCCAGCTTAACAGTTACAGCTTGTTTCTCATATTATTGCTTTTAATTCTCACGGTCCTACAAGATTTAATATGTTATAAAATATAAATTATCATATTATTTTCTAGCTCAAATTTTATAAATTTGAACGAGCATTTTATAAAATAAAAGGAAATGACTCCAAACGGAGTTATCGGTCCACAAGAAATTAATGCTGTCAAGTATTCTCTGTGTACCTGAGGTGAAAGTGCGTTTTTTCTGGTTGGTTTATTAAGCACCACTTTTAGAATTCCATTTTCCACAGTACTTAGAATAAATGAATTTACATGCGTCATACTGAAACGTTTTTTTAACACAATTTGGAATCTGCACGATTAGTCGAATGTATAACCTTACTTGGTACTGCTTAGTACTGCTCACCTGATTCTCCACTTATATAATGATATGATAGAAAAAATTTTAAAAAAACTTAAAACTCCGTTTAATTACTATAAAGTAAAAATACAAATTGTCGGTAGCTTTTCAGAAAATTATTTACTATAGAGCTTAAGAGATACACTTCTCTTATTTCTTTATTGGTTTTAAGCCTCAGGGTTAACTTTGCCTATACATGTATTATACGTAATACTATTCAAAGTCAATGCGATTAAAGTTCACTTTGGATGATGCAACACTCAGTCTAAAACAAGTTTCAAAAGTAAACTGAAAAAGTAATTCATAGTATGACATCAATAATCTCGGATTATAGTATCTGTTAACATGGTAAAATTAGAAAATTCTAATTCCACTATGTCTATTAATAAGAGAGTGGATACTCTTCTAGATACTTATAATGAAAAATTATACTTTGATTATATTCAGAAAGCGCGCTATTGTGTTCTATCTTTTTAGCATTTATTATATATGTTTTAAACAAAGATAGAATTATACAATAGCACTGATAGCGCGTGATAGCACGTTTCATGAACATATTATTTTTGCATATATACACATTGTGTTTATAGATATTAGTATGAGTATTATAATTACGTAATAAAAAAGTTTTTTGCATGTTTACATTTTATTTATACTCTGGCAGAAGTTATTACATAACTTACGAATTAATATTCTACCTGTTGCTAGCTATATAGTAGTGTAAGTTGGTAAAGAAAATTCATGAAAAATACTTGGAGCTTATTGTTCTTTCTTTACTAGTTATTTAACTACTGGATAACGTGTTAATAATAATAAAATTAGCCGAGTATTATATAATTTTATATACATTTTGGTATAATTTTACATTATATTTTAAATACTGTATCTATATGCTATTTTGTGACATATCACAGGATTTCCTAAACTTGAAGTACATATATGTATAAGGATCGATCTCTTTATTTTTCGAAGATTTTTCTCGCATAGAGACAATTAATAACAAAAATATTGAAAGAATATATTGCTTCGTGCGGTTCTACTGAAGCTGTGTTGTACTGAAATGTGTTTGTAAATTGCACATCATTATATTATTCTTATTTATATATTTCCTTAAATAATCCGCATAAGATTTTACATAGAAACATTAGAAACACGTCTTAAAATAGTTTAGGAAACCCTGATGTATATTGATAATAGATGATGGATTGATGGGTTTCGACAATACAATGCGTAATCACAGATTACATGGCCGTGTCACTGTCTTCTAGACAATACTCGCTACAAAAGTGATTTTATTAGTAGCAACATTTCATGTTACGTTGCGAGCATCGCGTAAAATAGAAATTTGACTGTAAAAAGCTCGCAGTTGCTGAAATGCGCGAATTATTTAAGTATTTCTTGGACGTGTTTCGTTTGTATCCAAATAAAAATTATCCGAAACGCAATTTAGGCGCGAAAAAGTTGGAAGTTATCGATACAAGAGCTGACGCAAAAAGCTCTTTATCTAGCATAATTTAGCATTACCTTAAATCTAACATAAGTGTACTTGTAAATTTACTATTGTCGCAGATGTAAACCGCAAAATGAATAAACATGAGTCACCTTGTCATGCTATCTTTAAATAATGTATTAGTTATTACCACACTAGTGGCCTTATATATATAAATTAATACAATGTAGTTTTATGATACATACATATTTACATACATATCTAATATATAGATATAGTAAATATATATGTACATTTAATGTATAGATATGTATGTATATGTATATACATACACATACATATTATAAATATAAAAAAAAAACAAGGAATGCCAATTTTAGATACTAAAAGAATTAAACTGTGTAGATTAATTTAGTAATATTGCTATATGAATGCTTTGGTACATTAAAATATCAAGAAGCTTGAATATATAAATACAAATTAAAGGTTGTAAATAAATATAGTCCTCTATAGGAAAGTATACTTTTCTTATATAGCATTGCATTTCAATGCTTGGAAGATTTTCAATGATATTCTACTTGACGTCTTTAAAGTTCATATAATTTACTAAAATTAAATAATCGCAAAATTGGAATTATTTCAATATAATGTACATTTAGATACTTGAAGTAGCCGATAAAATATCAGTAAGTATTAATTTGATTTATTACGGTTTCAGAACCTTTTCGATGAATTTCTTTATGTCGCGCATTTCCTGTAAAAATAATAAAAAGAAGATAAATATTATAATTTCTCTAAATGTAAGGAAAGATTCAACGAATCTTTTTCTCAATTTAAACTTCATTACCTCTTCAGAGGATGTATGCATCATTCCTCGGTACGTTTTGAATTCTGTCTGTGTCATAAATTGTTTTAAAAGAGATGCTGTCATTTGACCCCATCTGTATGGCACAATTGGATCGCAATCACCGTGACATTGCAGCAGTGGAGTGTTCCTATTACCTATTGCTTCCTGAAGATAAAAATTGATGTTACAATTACAATTCTATAAATATTTTACGTATGATACACATAAAAGTATTACAAAATGGTACGTACTGCTGGAAATTTTTGATGTAAAGGAAGCCAGGCGGATAAAGCTATAATGCCAGCTAAAGGCTCTGGGAATGTAAGGGCACTGTACATGGCTAGTGCTCCACCTTGACTGAATCCTCCTAGAACAATGTGTGTGGTAGGTATCCCAGCTGCAACTTCCTCCGCTATTAATGAGTGGACTGTTTCAGCGGCCTTACGTATACCTTCTTCATCTTCTGGACCACTGGAGTCCAGAGTACGTAGATCAAACCTAGATTCACAGAATGTATTAATAATCATATAAACTCGTAACATTTAATTCATTGTTTTCATTAGAATATATTCTTATGTTCATTTTCAAGTTACCAGGAAGGCATTCTGAACCCTGCATTAAGTGTTACTGGCATTGTGGGCCTGAAATGATAAAACATTATATATTAAAATACTATTAATTTACATAGGCTCCTATTTTAAACTCTTAACCTAGTTTACACGAGTGGCCTAGTTTACACCTATCATTTAACATTTGTATCAATTACTAACTTTCTATTAAATTATCTTAATTTTGATGGTACATTCAAAGAATAGTATTCTAAGATGGTACAATCAAGATGATCAGTTAAATATAATACATGTATTGTGTATTCATTTGTATGCATCGCTAAAATTAATATAATTTAACTGAAAGTTGCTACGATTGGTACAAATATAAAACGATTGGCATAAACCATCTACATTCCAAAACTTTTCAGAGAAAAATTCTACTTGATATAATATAGTATATATTACATGTACTATATTTATACTATATATATTTCGAGTAAAATTTTCTCCGGAGAAGACGTTTTGGAATGTAGGTGGCTTAGAATAGTGTTGGTTACACAAGTTTTATACATGCGCTTAAAAAAAGTTGCATAATAACAATGTAACGACTTTGTTATTAAGAGTTATGGAGTAAAGGCCATAATTTCAATCGTAGATTTAACATTTAAAGATAGTAACATACGCAGTAGGACAAATAACTTTAACATGAGGAGATCGCACCGCACCCATGGAACTGGCCCAACCATGTCTGAAAACAACATATGTAGAATGTTACTAAGATCTGTCATTTTGTAACGTTCCAAACTACAAAACATGTATTGGAAACATGAACTTACCCTGTATCACCCAAACCATGGAAAAATATTAACTGAAACATAGAAGCTCTTTAGTACGAAATAAGGTAGTATTGACTTTATTTGGAAATAATCTTTGAAAAGAATGAAAATTTCAGACTTAAAATCTGTGTTTCGAAACAAGTTGTGTTACGCGTAACTTTATTGAAAGGTTGTTAAATAGTGAAGATAGTAGTAGACCAGCGACAGCATATTGCGTTCTCGAAGAAGTTACATTAAGTGTTTTGTATCCGTTAAGGCGACAACCGTCATACCTCACGGAAGAGACATGCAGTCGTAAAAAAGCCGACTCCACGAAATCGATTCGCGAGCAATGAAACGGAGCAGCGGTGCATTCGTTGAACAATCGTGCCAGAAAGAGAGAAAAAAAAAAGGGCTCAACGAGAGTACCTCGCGTAAATGTAATTCATTTATGACCAATTAGGATCGCACCACCACCGCAAATGATATAACCAAAAACTGCCGCTACATCCTCGAAAAGGATATCTTGATATCTACCGTTGCTGTATGCTTAGCTGTGGCTGAAATCACAACCGGGCTCGTCATGTTCTGTCGCTTTTTTGGACGGCCTGGAACAAGTTCGAGCAATTGTGTAATAGTTTCGTAAAAAGCGTATAGAACACAGCGCGAAGGAGAGAGAGAGAAAGAAAAATCAAAGATATGTGACTCCTCCTCGCTTTATATCGACTATATCGAGTTCTTTACAGTGAAAGGGTGGGGATTTATAAGGAAGAGAAGAAAGGAGAGAGAGGGGTAATAGCGTCAAATGCGCATTCGCGTAAATATTCAATTCAATTCAATTACTAACACAATTTCTATTTTGGTTAAATTTAAATTCGTTGACCCAGATAATCATTGATAATTCAGTGTTTTTATCTATTACGATAATAATAAATTTGATTACGCGAATCGAAATCGAATTTTAACCCTTTTTCTGCAATCATATACATTTTTTTAACCCAAATATTTTAAATTTTCTCCGTTTAGTTCAAGTTTTGTTTTACTGTTCTAGGCTTTTAAAAAATATGGAACAATTCAGAATTACTTTTTTTATCATCATTTTTACATCATCAAGTAATTTTTAACGTTTATGATAGGAAACTAGACTCTCTATCCTTCTTCTTATTTTTATTTCGAAGAAATTTGAGAGTAAAATTATTTTTCTTGCGTCAAAAACAAACAGTGAAAGAAACACATCAGATTGCAGACAGAGGGTAAATATGGTACATTGATACGTAAAAACGATTTTCGGCTCTTCTGAAATAAATTAGATAGAAACCACTTAGACACAAACCTGCCAACAATAAATTACCCATAGCTATTTAAATAACGTCGTGGTATTCATCGATTTCTGATTGATTTCGCAATAAATGTTTATCCTTCGAGTGATCGAGAGCGACGAATAATTGGAATGACGCACTATACTAGCATCTGCAGACGTTTGTTTGGAAAAGAAAAAAGCAATTATTCAAGTATATTCTTTGTGTGCGAAATTGTCTGTGCGTGTCAATCAGTTATTTGAAACTGCATGCAAATCTTCACTCGAAATACTGAAAACGTCAATTTTTAGGTCAAGTTCGCGATCTTATTGCAAAAGCTATTCAGAAAGTTTTGTATAAACAGGTGTGCTGTAATCATAGACTATATATGGCTGTAATCGACACAAATGTAGTTCTATTTTTTCTTTGCATTCCGAATGAGTATAAGATAAAGGCGCAGAATGATACTTGTGTCAAGTGTCACATAAATAGAAGGCAGCCCAAATTATATAATCGTTCGAGGCCAAAATGGCGTGTGTATCGCGCCATTTCGACTGAATATAATTGTTGTAAAATGACTTTAATATGATTTGTTTATACTATATTTAGATTTGTGAATGAATAAGGGCAAGGACTAATTATATTGAAAAAATTATACAATTGTGCGAAGCTTTTTTTTGCTGAACACAATTGATATATTTGATTGATATATATTTCTGCAACGGATATATGATTGCTTATATTTTTTTCGTGAAGAAGTTTACGCGAAAAAAATATAACGTTATAATGAATCTGTATATATATATATATATATATTAATTTATTTTTAACGCATCAAAGAAAATGTAAAAAGTGTAAAATACAATAAAAATTAGAAATGTGTAACATTTTACGCATATAACGACAATAGCAATACTAGAAACCATCAATCAAATTTGCCCCAAAATGCATTTTTCTGCGTATAATAGCGCTAATATATTGAAACAACCAATCAAATTTGACTAGAAATTCATTCTCTTACTGCGCATTTACAAGAAATATGATACATGTTTCTTTTTTACATCATAGGACAATTGGAGCGCGTTTAGTGAAATTAATAGCTGAGTGAACGATAGCTATTGATGCAATCTAGATTTAAATGTTTAGTTGGATGAAGAATACCGTAAATATAGGTGACTTGGACAATGTAGATAATTATTAGAATCTTGTTCATTTCAATCCATCCACGAGTCTGGATACAATGACTGCGAATTTAACAAAAGTGCTGTCCTAAGTTACCTATATACTGTCCTATACTGCGTTACCTATATACTGCCTCAAGTCATTTACATCTGCAGTTAATAACATGAACGCTGAGTCTATTAAATGCAGCTATTTGGTGTATCTAAAGAGCAGAGACTCTCTAATAAGAGATTTTGGACACGAAACAGCCACATTTTATTGGTCCGCCGTGTTTTAACAACTTCTGAAAAAAGCCAGTAAAAGATAGAACAAAAAGAAAGAAATAGTGAATGTACAATGTGGTTTTTACGTTTAGACTCATAGGCCGGTATTCATAGTCGATTCTTATTTCAAAACCATCTTAAGCAATGTTTTAAGACGCTAACGCAGCCTTTTGATTGGTTTGTGAGACCTCAAAACCTTAAGACAGTCTTGAATATAAGAACTGATTATGAATACCGGCCTTACTAAAGGTAGGTGCAGATGAATATCCTATCGCGCAAACGCTGGGTGAATAGCAATTGAAGATGATTGGTTCTTACCATATTTAGATTCAACCAATCATCTTCCAGGTAAATCTGGGAATCCGCGCACGTGATTGGGTAATCTTGCTACTTACCTAACAGGTAAACTTTACCAAAAGATGAAACAATCGATCCTTAATGGAATAATTTTGTTAGGTCTGAGAGCGGTATTCAGTTCTTATTTTAAGACCGTCTTAAGTATGTCTTAAGATGTTAATGCAGCTGTCTGATTGGTTCATGACACTTTAAAACTGAACTTAAGATGGTCTTGAATATAAGAACTGACTATGAATACCGATTTGAATTTGAAATTGACGCTCACACACACACACACTCTAAGTTAAGTCATTATTTGTTCTATTTTTATTACTTATTACTCATAAAAAGAAAATAGAATAGAATGAAGTTACCGCACGTGAGCCGGTAAACGTCAATTTCGAACGTAGCCTAAATATGCCTCATAAAGATGTCTGTTTTTGCATAGTTTAGGTCGTCTTTTGGAGCTAAACAGAACAGGCCGTTGATTCGGAATCGGGTCAAGTCAGTAAATCGAATACGCTATTTATATAGCTGCACAGACTTATATGTAAAGAAGTCTTTAACAAAACTTACACGATTGGATAATTTTTTAAATGCATTTAGTTATGCATTGTAATTGAGGTTTTTTTAAAAAAGTATGGATTACGATTAATCGAATTGCCTACTACTCGAGTTTGCATTTTTTTTTTTTTTAATACACAACAGTTCTAAAATTTAAAAATTGTGCAATAAAACACATGCAATATAATTACTATTAAGTAATTGTAATTTCGCTATATTGCTTTAGCACATATATATACTTGAACAGCTAAACTCTCATGTGCACAATGGGTATTCGCTATTCAATACTATAATCGTTCATCGTCGTTCACTGAGCTCAATGAGCTCTTGCACCTGTTTGGTTTATATTTTTAGATCTAACGGAATATGCCTATCAAGTGCAAGAGCTCACTGAACGCTTCGTGAACGGTTACAGTACTGAATATGCCAATGCGCGGACAAAATACTTACCGCAACGTAACTCGTTACTCCAGGCTGCCCATCTATCGTTCTCGATAATACATGGCGATGTGAAGATGTTCCAAAACGTGCGTACATACGTGGGTGATCACGTAGGCGCGCTGTTTTTTTCCATCGCGAGATTTATAACGATCGTCAAGTATACTTAAACGCTTCTCTAGCGGTGCAAGTTGATTTTGATAGTCTCTCGCAAAAATGTGATTTCGTCTTGATATATGATATATGATAACTGTAAAAAAGAAAAGAAAGATAACCTGTCCCCGTCAAGGCGAACGCTGCTGTAAATAAAGCCTTCTTTTTTTTTTTTTTATTCTTGTAATAGACGGCGGTTTAAATTAATTCACGTGTCTGCGGCATTTCTCTTATTTCGTCCTCTCGGAGTCTCGTCACGAGGCGCGGTACATATCATCGGATCACGCGCAAAGAATGATCTTTCGACCGATAACGGCGATAACACCTCATTATTGGTTTACGGACTCGTTAAACAGCGATAACGCGAGTCATTTGTGCGCTCTACTACTTGCGGTCAGTCGCTGCCTAGAAATATAATCATTGTTGCAAAGCATCACGTTTGAGAAAATAAAACATTTATTTTAATAATTAGAGCTGATTGCTCGCGAGAAAACCGTTTAAGCGAAAGAGAGACTAAGAACTGTGCGGTATGACACCAAAGATAGTCGTTGTCGGTTCGTGCATGATTGACTTTACCTGGTGAGTAAGGACGAAGTTTTTTCGTACGCGTTGCAAAAGTTGACACTGTCTCGTAGTCGATCGATCTCTAATTATTAATATTACAATTACATAAATTATGATTTGTATTATAATAAATATTGTGTATACAATTACGATAATAAATATAATTACTAATTACGCAAAGAAAGATGCTTCTCCTTACTGTGATTGTGAATTTATAATAATTTATAATTCTCTATTTAATACGGCTAATTGAAACCAATAAATCTGATTAAATATATATATATAATAAATATAGAGAGTTACAATCTCTCTGTATCGTAATATTTTATCACTTCTTCACGGTCCGGATTCGAATCTTGGCTGAGATACTTTTTTGCAATAAAATTATTAAAAGGTTTTTAAAATACTTATATATTAACATAAAATTATTAATATATTTTCTTATAAAGTACTTATTAGCATCAATATTATTAAATCATTTGTCAATTTAATATACGATATGTTACTACTTTAATCATAATTTTTGTTCATAGTCGCGTTTCAAGACTGAAAAAATTTCGTTTGCAAATTGAATATGTATATAAATTCAAACCAAAATATTTAAGCATTAAAATTCGCTATGATTGAATATAGGATTTCTCTTACTTAATTTAATTCTCTCAACGGTCTGACCCTTCGTATTATAATTCTTTATTGCTTTTTAGTTTCTCTCCACGGTTACCGAAACCTGGCGAGACGATAATCGGGACTAGATTTGAAAAAAAATACGGTGGTAAAGGCGCCAATCAATGTGTAACAGCTGCTAAACTTGGTGGATCTACAGCACTTATTGCTTCAGTAGGCATTTATTTTTTAGATGAAGTCAAAGTCAAGTTTTTGTTTTTCTAAGTTCACTTTAGGCGACCAGATTTAGAAATAGATTTCTATTTATAATATTGCGTGTCGTGTAGCATAGAAAACATTTGAAGAAGTAAAATACATATAAAAATACACAACACATTTAAAATCTATATGACATACGTATAAATATAAAATAAATATCACTGAGATATATATTTTCTATATGTGTGTGTATTTTATTCTCGAGTTCACTTCTTCAGTTGTTTTCTATATTACACGCAATATCATAAATAGAATTATTTCCCACGTTTGATTGTGAATTATAGATCTAAAGTGAGCTTTATAGTATTCATTCTTATCCAATACTGTTTATATAATTTCTCTCTAATTAATTACGATTACATATTGCGATATTCCTTATCTCTTATCGCAGTTAGGTTCCGATACGTATGCTCAAGAATATTTAGAGATTTTAAGGAAGGAAAATGTAGACGCATCTCGCGTGAAGATACAAAGTGATAAGCAGAGCGGTGTTGCTCACATTACCGTCGCTGAAAATGGTACGTTTTAGATGTATAGTAAAAATATAAATCAGAGTCTTTCCGAGTGCTATGAAATTGCAATTTACATTGAAAAATGTCAAGTACAGCTTCGATTTCGAATAAATCTTTAATACCATTAGAACTAACGGAGCTAACTTCTAACTTCTCGTTAAGATAACTTCTTTGGTCCCACTTGTAAATAATCGGGGCACATTCCGAATAACGTTCGCAGGTGAGAACAGCATCGTAATCGTGTTAGGTGCAAACGAATCGTTGACTCCGGAACTTCTGGATTCCACCGTCGACGTGATCCAAAGCGCGAGCGTTTTATTATGCCAGTTCGAGGTGCCGCTGGAAGCCACGCTGCATGCGTTGAAGTTACACCGGGGCCACGGTTCGTTCCTCACTTTTTTTTTCTCCATGTCAAAATATTCGTACACTGCACCTTCCTCTTTTTGAGCCGGGTTATTGTAAGTCCTAAAAAAAGATAAGGATTAACAATATCCCGGCCCCGAGGGAGTTATAGGTACAATTTTACGTAAGCGTAACGTGATGATAGGACTTTCTATTGTCAACGGAGCACCCGCACTGGAAAACCCTGATCCGGAAATCTTTAGATTATGTGACATTTTCTGCGTCAATGAGACGGAGGTACGTAAACGATTAGTGCAGTCGCTAAAGGGGATGGTTTTTCTTTTTCTTTTTTTTTTTCAATTTAAAAGAGTCAATTATCCCAAATAACAGTCCAAAATTGGAATGTCTTTTATATAGACAACAAAAATTTTTTTAAGGTCAATATTCATATTTATTGTCCGTTTTTATCTTAAAGTTATTATAATACGACTTTGTGATTGGTTTTTATACTTATACTTAGCAAAGGAGGTATACACACATATACCTATATACACATAACACAAAGAAAATTCAGAATATTTTGAAATATTGTAATGCAAGTAGAATAGCATTATTAAAATAAGACAGAACTATTTTTCGTTTATAGATACTATAATAAGGATGGATAAGGGAAACTATTTTTTGAAAAAAAATTTAGATTTTTGATAGAATAACTGTCGAAAGATATCGAAAAAAATTTAAACAAAAATTATATATCTTTTTTGTGTCTAGAAAGCTGCATGGCTAAATATCGAACAATTCATATTTTTGTATCGCCTTTATCACTAATCTTTAAAATTGAATTTTTTTATTTACTTTGTATTATAAATTTATGCCAAAATATGTCTCTACTTTTTTTTATACATTATAATCAATTTATGTATCATCTATTAAAAAAAAATCATGAAATTTTTTAAATCTATCTCTTAGCAGTTTTGATTATCAAAATAGTTTTATAAATTTAATTATTAATATCGCTTTATAAAATCATTTCAGACAGTTTTCAATTTAAACAAGCGATATGTATATAATACTTATAACTGCAGCATAAAAGATATAACATAAAAACTAATCAAACGTATAATAATCAAAACTAATCAATGTACATATATATGGGTCTCAACAACAAGATATATACATTACTTGAGATGTTATTTTTACTAGATTACTTTGCAAATTGCACGATAAACAAAATATTGGAACTCTATTTTAACATTAAATGACGCAAAGTCTGCGTCATTTATGTAACAAATGATCAATAGTCATCATAAATGACGCAAAGTCTGCGTCATTTAATATTAAAATAGAGTTCCGTGCAATATCTTGTTTATCGACAATTTGTAAAATTATCTAATAAAATAACACCTCAAGTAATATATGCGTACATTGCTGTTTTTATGATTCATACGTCACGGATTAGTATTAATTAGTTCTATCTTTCAAGCAGTTGTAAATATATACTGTTTTGCTTAAATAATTGAAAGCTGCCTGAAATATATATTAATATCTAACAATTAAATATCACACTTTATAAAACCATATTTTAATAATCAAAACTGATCGAACAAACAAGCATTAAAAAATTCAATGAATAAATCGATCGTGATGTATAAAAAGAGGTTACGGAGAAGTATTTGCACATAAATTTACAAAGTATAAAGATTTTACTTAATTTTGAAGACTGGTGATGAGGATAACACAAAACAGATTTTTTTATGCTTATACAATTTGTAGATATAAGAAAGAAATGTAATTTTTGTTTACATTTTTTTCAATGTGTCGCTGTACCGCGTTCAGCAGTTATTTTGTCAAATAAATCTACATTTTTATATTTAATTGTTAAATCTACATTTTTTTCAAGGGATAATTTTACCCTCTCACAAACCATAATATAGCACGAACGAAAAATAGTATTATTTTTAATACGGATTAACTATTCTACTTTTATACACAAAATGTTTTAGAATTTTCTGAATTTCTGAGTTGCCTAATTTCACTTGTTAGACGATTTTAAATATAATAATCAATTGACTACTAGTCTTATAAGATATTTTACACTGAGAGAAAAGCGTTGAAATATTATAAAGCAAATGTCATTTACGATATTTCTCCTGATATTTATTAATTAAAAAAAATTTGATTGTGATCGAAATATACGTTTCTGTGAAATATATCTCATTAATCGTAAAAAAAAATAGATGATTTATTTGTAGTAATAAAAATTTTATTTCGCCATGTATTTAAATAAAGATTTATCTTAGTAAAATAAATATATTTCAGATAAATGTTTAAACATGTTTTTCTCAGTGTATACCCCAAATTTGGACTTTTGTTTTCTGAGATAGTAGAGGCGAAGCATTACGACGCTTGCGATACACCAAGGACTGTATTACACTTTTGTAGGCGGAAATTATGATAGGTATTCAACCTGTGAACCTGTCGAATATACAGCAAGTAGCGGACAAGTTTCTAGCTAAGGGATGCAACGCGATTATCATTACTCTCGGACCTCTCGGAGCTGCATACGCGTCGAAGATGAACAGAAACATCATTCGAATTCCCACTACTGAGGTTCAGCCTGTAGATACTACCGTACGTATTGCATGCACAGTATCGTAAAATTGTCATAATCAAGATAGATTCCATGATAAATTTTTGGAGTTATTATTCAAATTGAAGTAATCGTCCTTTTGAAGACGCATAGGATGTTTTAATAATTCAATTATTTAATAACTCGATGTGCGATAATTCTGAGACATTTTCGTAAGTTTTCGTTAGATTTAACGCGCATTTTTGATTCATTATTTTTACGTACGGCCCGTACACTTCCTATACTTATACAAATCTTGTAAATTGATTTCTTTCCCACGGCTGGAACGGTGAAAGTATTTGATGATTTTCCGGTTCACGATCTTTTGAGCGAACAACCGGTCAATTTCCGGACTGGACTGGAACGCTGATTCATTTGTGATTCATTCAAATGATTGGCACGTATTTAAGACGGAATTGCTTCAGGCAGCTAAGTGTAACGGTATGCGATAGGGTGCCGGGGATGCATTTTTGGGCGCGCTCGCATATTTCAAGGCGTATCATCCGCAGCTGTCGATGGACGAATGCATCAGGAGAGCTTGCATGGTCGCCACGTACTCTGTTCTTAAATTCGGAACGCACGCGAGCTTCCCAAAGAGAAACGATTTGCCGGCTGAGTTATTTATATAAACAAAAAGGGAGTTATTTCGAAGTGAGTTATTTACAGATTTGATATTTTATCTCTTTCATTTATACACATCTGATATCTGTTTTGTAGAATTTTTTTAAATTGAATATTCGCGAAATAAAGGTAAATATCAAAAGTTTTATGTATTGTACAAAATGCGTAAACATACGTCCCATTTCCCAAAACCCCAAAAATTTAAAAATAATACAATCTGTAGGCGTTATAATGCAAATTAATGCAGCAAATTAAATTGATGACAATAAAACTTAGAGAATGTGTCTACGTATATATAGAATGTAAAGTCAAAATATATGTAGAATTAAAAGTCGAAATACCCTATATGCATGTCTTATTTGTTTTTTTAATCGTTTAGAAAACCGGTTCCATCGTTGATCTCCTTCGTGCAATTTTTTGCAATATCGTCGACGAATATATCAATTTTTTTGCGGTCAAATAGGATTTGTCGAAAAATTCGGAGACATGTTTAAATAACAACAACATTAGCATAACATAGTGTTGCAGAACAAATTTCTACATCAATCTTGCAAAAAAATAAACAAACTTAGAAAAAGTTAATATTTATTCTGGGATATTAAATTTCTAATCTACGAATTCAGGGATCAGCTTTATTCTTGCTCTTCTTTCTCTCTGTTTTTCCGACATTCTGGTACCATCTGGCATTGTAACTAAACTCCGAAAATGAAAAAAGGAAATTAATGTATTCTTATTATTTAATAACTTTAATACCTCAATTTTGAATGAAGAAAAAGTGAAATAATAGAAATTTTTACAAATAAAAAAGAAATAACGAACAGTACAAATAAATTATGAAAAAAAATTTAATATATATAGCTGAAGAAGAAAATAGAAATTTGATTATTTCAAATATATTTTTCTAAGATAAAAAAATGTTTTCACAGCTGTATTTATGTTGCATTAGAAAATGCCATTAATATTACGAATCTTCGCTCGTAATGATCGATTAAATTAGTCGAATTTTTCAGATATTTTTATGTCCAAATAAATTCACGCGCGCACACATATTCACGGTAGACGAAAAAAAAATAACGGTAATGGTAAGAGTTAGTGAAAATGCTAAGCGCTTTTACGATATGTGTGTTCTCCGACCTTTAAAAAAAAAAAAAAAAGAAGGCACGTCCGGATACCTCGCCAGAGTGTCCGATGATTCCACCTCAACTGGTTTACGCGAACGTACAGTAAGCACGGTGTTATTCCAGAGAGGGAGAGTCATGGAAGGGGCAAGCGTTCTTGCGTGTAAATGTCATCTTAAATGCTTTCGTAAGGTGGTGGCGACTTTCAATTTTTTGACAGCCGCGTCGCGATGACAACGACAAGCCCATATCGCTCTCAGCGTCTAAAATACCGATACCTCCTCAAACTTTCGTTGATATATGAAGATAATGAAGCCTTTCCGCAGCTTCATCCGGGATGTGGGCCCGCGAAATCGGGAATGAGATGGTCCAACTTCCTGGTGCTTCACCTTCCGCATAGTGTTTCACTGGTAATCCCACGAAGTGCCGAGTTTAGGAAAAAGAATCGACAGTAAATGGTATAACCGGGAGTTTTTTCCCTCGAAATGCGTGCGTTCGCGTGGCCAAGGCGGTGGTATCGTCGAGGCGCGAGCGTCAGCGCGGGAAAATTGTGCCACGTGTAAACGTCAAAAGGGAAAGGCGTTGCGTTCCTACTTTCGAAATAACTCCCCTCACGCACTCTAGTCACGCGTAATCGTCATCGTCATCGTCATCCTCGTGGTGCCCATACGTGAGGATATTGCTGAGGACACGAGATTCCACGAAGCACGAGACACTCGGTCTCTTCTCTTTCCGCTATAGGTGGGCATTACACCGAAGTGTGACGTCAATGCCCGAGGTTGGCTAGCGATACTAAATCCATGTTTAAGGGAACAGTCAGCGACAGCAGAGGCGGTAGCTTCGTGACGATGAAAAGATGGCAGGTTCATCGAGAGGGAACGAGGAGCTGACGTCAAAGAGGAGGGCGCGCATCCTCGAAGAAGAGGAACGCCGCCGTGTGCCGCGCGACCGAAGAAACTCTTCTCGGGGCCCCGGCCCCGGCCCCGGCCCCGGCCCCGGCCCCGGCACCCAGGGGCTGCATAAGATGCGAATAAAAGGAGAGGGGGCCGATTAGTCATGTCTTCGTGTGTGCCGGCACGCGCAAGCCCCCGTTAAAGTGGGGCAACACCACCCACGTTCACGGCTAGGATAAAAAATCCTTCGGGGATCAGGGAATACTCAGTTTTGAGCAAACCATTAAGCGAGACGATCGAACCGAGACGAAGAGAGACAACCGCCTTGTCCCTCGATCTTGCAAATCTCGACGACAAGTCCGCGTTGTGTGATTCGCCGAAGGAATTAATCTGCCGGGAATCCCAAAAGTTATCGAGCAACTCTCGTGTATCTTGCGCTGGTCAGTACCGCATGCTAAACTTCGACTGGCGAATCATCACAGAGAATCGCGCGGTATCCAATCCAAAAAATAGTTAGATCGTCAAAATATTGTCAACTTACGTCACACGGTTGAAAGATCCGTTAAACGGTCGATCAAACCTGAACAATTTCGGTTCGAAATATTGTGTCGCGTATTCGCGTCTTCCAGTGTCTCGCTGAGATTCGCTATAGACTTTGTCGAATTTCAAAAGAAGCTCAATAACAAATAATTTCATAAATCCATTTTCAGTGGAGAAATCGATTAGTTAAAAAAGTTTAAAGAAGTCTTATCGAATCACAATTATCTCTGATTGCATCGTCTAATCTGTTATCATATTTACATCACGACTACATTATTATTTCAAAAGTGTCCGGAAGACAAGCCGACATTATTAATAGAGAAGAATATTTAAATGAAAAAATATTATACCACTGTGATTAAAAAACGTGATAAAAACAACATTTAAAACAATAAAAAAGATCCCGAGATTACGTGGAAAAAAGTTATATGTGACGAAAAATAAATCTCGGAAGAAACTGAGGTCCATTCCGGGTTGTAGAGAGTTAAAGAAGAAGAAGAAGAAGAATAAAAGCGGCCATCGATAAAGACTGCCAACCTTCGGAGAAGGTCTCCTTTTGTGTAAATTTTCAACTTATAGATCACAATACAATGACGATATTCAGCGTCAGATCTTGCCTGTCTATTCTTGTTGCCTATGTTATCGTCAGCATACCGCTCGTTCAAGGTCGAAGTCTAAGACGACGACACGGACATCATCCTCATTCGAATTATTACAATTTCGAGGAATCGCTGCCACGAGATTTGTCCGGGCGTTTCGAGGACGATCTGGAGTACTATCGTAATTTCTACGAGCAGAAGAAAAGTCGCGAATACCCCGAAGTTCCGGACCGTTCCGTGGAGTACGAGGACTCGGAGGAGCGAGTACCGTTGTCCTTCCGTCGATATAAGCATGAATACGGTTCGAGAGATCGCGCGTCCTTACGAAAGGATTTCCTGCGCAGGCACAACGGCTTTGACGCGCTCTCGATGAGATTCGTCGCTAGGAGAAAACGTCACAATAAACTTGGAAACGTCGCGAGCTATCACAGATTCAATCCGAAAGACGTAAGCTGGCAAGTCGAACACGGATTCAGTCTGCAAGAAAAAGCTTTCGAACTGGAGGTGAAGGAGGCGCAGAACAGCTCCATTTGCAACTACACCGTGGTGTCAATCCCGGACACCCGGGGTTCCCGGGTACCGAAGGATCTGGAGCACGTGAAGTGCAATCACATCGGCAGCAGCTGTCAGGGCACCGGCACCTACTGCTGTATACAGACGTACAGAAACATCGAGGTGTCCTACGGCGACGGCGACACGGAGACAATGAAGCTCTACGTTGGTTGCGTGTGTGCCCTTCAGGTCTTCAATAGTGTGATGAGCTCGGAGCTATCCATCAATGATTGACACCGAGGACTCGCTAGGGTAACTTGGGGGGGGGCGGGGGGGGGGGGGCAGTGACGATCCGCTTCGGTGATGAATTCGCCTCGGTGGCGACGATCACTGGCCGGTGGTGATCTTCGGACCGGCACGAATCGAGCGGGACGCGACTTCAAAGACACGGCGATTGAAACCAAGCGAAAAAACACAACTGTATTGTCGCGAATGACCTTGCAATCCGTAGATGAATGGACATCTTTCTTTCCTTTTTTTTTTTTTTTTTCCTTTACATAGGAACTTGTTTGAAGATTGCGTCTAGTGACGCGCGAATACCGGGAATTTAATAGAATTTACTTAAACGTTTGACGTTAGAACTCCGGTGACAGGATTTACGGAACTGTGGCGGGACGGCGGCGGGTGGAGAAAGTTACAAAAGAGCGGAACGTGCTCGTACCGATCTCGGGATGGTCTCTTCTCAGTTTTTTGTCCCTTCGTTCTGAGACCATTCGCAATCGACAATATACACAATATACGCGTAGCCAACTAAATCGCGATCGTCCCTCATTTTGTAACACAAAAACAATGGAAACTAAAAAACTAAGATGATGTAAGCTAGCCGGTAGGCGGCAAAGCAAATCTCAACGTACATTTCTACAAATTCACGCGACACTTCCTTTCAAAATAAATTCAGAGTGTCGTAAGAATAAAAGGAAAGAAAGAATTAGCGGATAAACAGCGCGAGAATTGTTTTTGGTGCAGGATAAATTGTGCTGAAAGCGAAGCAGAGATTAGAGCAAAAATACCACAGTTCCGTTCCATTTTTTTTTCCCCCAAGACCTATTCTGCGGGTCTCGTGTCGAATTGCAACGTCTGAACATCTCTCGGGTAGTACATAAGATACCGATTCAAGTGCCGTGACGTGTAACCCGTCGCCTAATAGGAATAAGAAGTTATTGTTTACGCTTAAGGTATTTATAGATTCTCTCGGCCGTGTTGTTGCCAAACAATGTGATAAAACACGTACTCGATCACAACCAATCGCTCAGGTAGTGCTAAATCCGGTCAGACGTGCACGTAGCACGTACCCGAATGCAATTATCATCGTGCATTCATCACGCGCGCCGTTTAGATGGATAATGATAATTGCACGAGTGAATCATGAATATCCGTCGCGATTGACGCACATTATCTATTTATTGCATACATCGTGTACCATCCTGTCTATTTATTTTCGTCAGCATCCATCCATTCACTTGTACGTTTATCTATTTATTTATTTATTTATTTATTATTTATCCGTTTATTTATGCAGGTATTTATTTCTAACTGCAGTTTACGTGCAGCATGTAAGGAGAACTTATTCTCAATCTATTCAATATCAAAGTGATCTTATTTTTTCTCAAAGAAATAAGCAAAAAGCTTTGAGATAATTCCGAGCGACGGAAGGCGTGTACTTGTTGAAATTTACATATGTTAATTGGCATATAATGTGACTGATGCAATTTAAGATATCGAACATGATGTGATTTGCATGGAACTTAATTTGTGAGCTTCTATTTAAGAGCAATTTTAGCTTATTTCTACGATTTTTTTTGATATGTAATATGTATTATGCAATAAGAGACGAACAGTATTAAATGCCGATAATTTGATATCGATATAAAAATGTAATTATAAAATTATCACACGCGCGCGTGTACTTTTATACTTCTGTAAAAGATTATACTGCTGTGGTTTAGCGAAAGGTATAAACAGTATTAAAATAAAATGTTTTTCTGTAATAATTTTGCATCTCTCTCTTCTGTATTTTGCATAAACGCTCCCTATATTATATTAAAAAATTATGAAAAAAATGTCTAAAACTATATAATCCTTCAACTTTTCAGGATCAAAGTAGCGTAAACACAAAAATTGTTTATGTTTTGCTTACGACCAACGGCTCATGCGAAATATTTCATGTTTAAAAATATATTACTTTATGCAATTTTTTTAATTATCATTAATTTGATTATAATTAACTTAATTACGAAAAAAATGTTTAGGTTTAAATAGAAAATGCCGTGTTGAGAAAAAAAACGAGAATTCTCGTGTTTCCTTCCTAATTTATTTTCGTATGCTTGTTCACGTTATTTCCCCTAAGTATTCCTTTTCCTTCATTATTTTTCCAAGTTCCTCGTTCATTTTTTACTCTGATGTTCCTCATCGGTTTTTGTTAGATAGATAGAAAAAAAAAAATGCATGTGTACTTCGATTCTCTCTGCATAAGAACAATCGAACTCGTCGAGGATTTCCCGCGCATCTTCCACGAAGGCGTCTCGATGAGCCGATGTTGTCAGCGCGCGGCGTCAAGCTGGACAGACGATCGGTCTGTGACGAATACACGAACAGGTATACTTCTCCTTCCGCAAGTGAAATCCTCGATGTTGCTACATAGCCGGCAACTCTGACGTACGTTGGGACGGTCTTTCGGTTGCGCAGTGATTCACAGCGAATTCCTCGTAGACGCGCGTCTTCCGAAGAGGGATTTCCCTGAGAGGTCCCTCGCGCGAATCTCGGGGCCCCTGCGGCCTATTCGAGATCGCGAGTCACGAGTTCGGTTACCGATGTGCGTGGCAGCGCACGTATTGGTAACCCGCGCTGCAACATAATCATCCGCCTGAGCCGCAGCTCAGACATCGCGCGATGCATTGCGAACGAGAAAGAGAGAAAAAAGAGCGATAAGAGGAGAAACGCGGAGGACTAAGGGAGAGAGGGCCCTATAACGTAGAGAGGCAGGGCAGGTCGGTAACGGAAGACGCGCGATTTGAGATATTGCAAAAATTTCCGATGTGTCATCGCGCGGAAATGCTGAATTTTAACGGGGTATCTCTTCCCGCGTCTCTCCTCTGCAACCGGCTGACATTCGCGCGAAGATATCGTGCGACGACGGCGACGACGGCGACGACGACGACGACGACGGTGAGGGGGGAAAAAAAGACATGAAACCGCAAAGAGGCGAAATGTAGCGCTGGTGTCCGAGAAAGACAAATGGATATACGCCTAGAGTTTAACCCGAGCGCGCGAAAGCGCAAATTCCACTTACGGCGAATAAAGTTTCAAGTAAAGACAGTTTATATCTTCTATTTTTTTTTAAATTTTAGCCTAAAACAGATGTGTTGCATCGCTTAAAGGATTCTGCACGAATCATATGGAAAAAGTGGCTTCGATCTAATTAGATAAAATTGTGAAATACTGATTAAAAGTTTCCTTAGATAAAATCATTAAAAAAACGGGCAGATTTGCTGTAGCAATATTTAAAAGTTGTTACTTTGGATCTTATCTGCTAAATTATTTATGTTTTTGGTAATTGTATTTTAATACATTTTTTTGCACAGAATAATACGATAAACCAATTGATGTCGAGAAAATACATAGTTGTTTTCTAAAAAACAATGTGTAATTTGCAATATGCGTATTTGCAAACTATACTTTTTTAAAAGCAATTATACAAGTATGTTTGCTTTACATCAATTGATTTATTTGTTCTATTATTTTGTGCATAAAAGTATTAAGGCATATAGTTACCAAAAAATGAATCGTTTAGCAGATAATGATACTTTTCAGTCCGATTAGATCGAAAATAGAAATATTCCTTACAGAAAAATCTATAATATTAGTTAATTTAATACTAGCCAATTTATTACTGAACATTAATTACCTATATTTAAAGTTAATTACTTATTTAAAGTACTAAAAGTAGCAAACAACGGTGCTTTTAATAATTAAAATAAGTGATTAATTACTGCCTTTCAGTATTGGGTAGCATTAGATTTCTGTAAGAGCTATTCCGAATGGCGTTACAGAAAAATCTATTTTTATATTTTTACTTGAGAGAAAACTTTTGATCGTCTTATTATCTACAAAATACCACAGTTTCAGACAATTTGACCAAAGCCACTTTTTTACATGATTTGTGCAGGGGTTTTTATATGCATTCGATCGGAACGGTCCAGATTGCAATCTAATACAACTCCATCCGCGAATAGGAGGAAACGCGCGTGGCACGGAGTTCGCAAGTTCGCTTAACTGTGCCGTTAATCTTTAACAAACCTGTTATCCCGTGCCTAATGTTGACTCGCGTATTAAACGTGAGTGTCAAAATCATCGTTATCATTATTACAATTTCGAATTGTGTTTACGAAGTGGATTCTGCTCTCGTAAACTGAAACTTTGATCTCGACGCAAGAATAACTCTGCGAGAGAATAACTGAGCTGCGAAGAATTTTATTTAAGTAATCTCTTAGAAATTCTTCTAAATAACGTTTTATTAATTTTCCACGATGTTTAAATTTTAACGATTTGCGTGAGCATAAAGAATTTTTATAGTCCCGCGCGATGGCGGACACGGCTATTGACAAGGATATATTTACAGGAATATATTTACGTATACTTGAAGTATAACGATCGGCTTACGACGACGGCACAGCCGACGGTACATTTTACACTTTAGCAAGATAATGAAGTGTAATCCTATATTTTCTTCGCAAGAATAGGAACGGCTTTTTTGCGAGTTTTTTGCGCGAGCAAACTTTTCCACGTTGTAAGCGGCAGTTAACAATGGCCGATCACTTTTTCCTTTTCCTATCAAATTAATGAGCGGGGAAATATCAAGTTTTTCGAGAAACCTCTGATTTTAATATAAACCTTCGATCACATCGAGACATCTGCACGCCCGTCGAGACGGGCCATTGTAAAAGGAGCTGCGCGGGCGATTTGGAATTCGCATAAGAAGAAGAATGCCCTATCTCTCGCGAGAGCGAAACATTATTTACGATAAAAATATTTCGAGAGGTCGGGCAGGTTCACACTCGTCCCGAGATAATATTGGCGTCCTATTTTTGATCCAGACGGCTTTAAAAGTGCTAATTTTAATATTAAACACGTAACGCGCTCACCACTCGCCCCGGAAACCAATAAAAAGAACGTTTATGCTGACGTTTTTCTGCGCCCGTCCGATCATCGGGCGAGTGCTGGCTTTTGCGAGCCCGAATTGGCTATATAATGTAATTTTAATACTTCTACTGATGATCGGAATCTCGGGTACCTTGAAAAGTCGCGCCGGTGCAGCCGGTTTTAACGAGCGGGCGGGTCGTATTCTACGATTCTTTGAGATCTACGGCTCCTCTGCATCGCCAGCCGTCAAATCGCTCGTCTACTGACATTTGCGTGGGACGATTGCGTAGAGAGAGATGTTAACAGGTGATAAGGTATGCCGAGGGATGCCCCGACCAGGCACATACCGCAGTCTCTGATTTGCATGCTAAAGTCACTGCGAAGGCCGCGCCGCGAGCTCGCTGAAAAGTATTACACGTCGCGTGTATGTTTCTATACGCAATGCACCGGTAATAATGGCCTTTTACGCGCGATAACGAAAACTTACTGACTGACGTGACTTTGCGAAATATCGACGGACGTCAACCCGAGCAAGATCGGATATCTGGGCATTTATTATTCAAGACGTAAAGAGAAAAATCTTCCTCTCCTTTCTCTGACGCACAAGCAATCAAGTTAGTGATGGGATCAATCTACGATCAGAGGGGGGAAAGATATTAATTGCTCGTCGAAACAAATTTATACGTAACTATTCTAAAATAACTGTTTTAAAGTAGTCAATAATAACAGCTATTACTGTAACTTCGTCAATGTAACATTTTTTTAGCACCCTCAAAAAAATATATTCAATTTTAATAAATGTTTATTTGAATGATGTCAACTAAACGTTTACTTACAATAAATAAATATTTATCCAATAAAAAGAATTGATAAACAGAAATGAATAATTCTTGTACCAAATAAATATATATCTGTATTTTGTATTTAGTAAATATTTAGTTGGAATTATTTAAATAAATAATTTAACAAAACGTAATATACTTTTTTTCAGTGCAGCAAAGTGTTTTGATTTTATTTTTTAATTGATTACAATGCATTCGTAAAACGCCATCTTCAATAAGATTTTAGGTGTCAAATTTAAGTTAAGCCCTAAGAAATTGATCAATCATAGTTAAACGTGAGGAGAATAATCGATTATAATTGATTAATTTCTAATGGCTTAAAGTTTAAAGCTTAAATTTTACATCAATAAAATCTCATTGTAGACTCCGTTTAAAACGTGCGCGTCCGAGAGAGTAATTTCAAATTTTTACTATTTTTCGAGAAGAAAGCGTTATTGTATCGTATATTGAGCGAAAATGTTGAGAAGTGCAAACTAAAAATGGAAAAAACACATTAGTTTTATTAGAGATACATTATCAAGTTATAAAAAAAATAATCCTTTTTTACGTATGTAGATCTAAGCTCTGTTTTGAATATTATAAGAAGGATACTTCTTTTCTTTTTTAATAAATTATTATCTCTCAAGAAAGTTTGATTCCACTTAAAGTTAATTCACGAGAACGTCTTAATTTCACAGTACGAGAGTAAGAAAGATAAAACAAATGTACGTTCTTCATATCGTTTTTAATTTCTTTACAAATACATATATTCTTTCGCGTTTGGACAGAGCAGTGTTTTTGATATTAATTCTTTAGTCGACGTTGCATGTGTCGCCCGGTCTACAGCAGCACGTCCGACGGTAGGATTTAATTTCGCATTTTTTTGTTATTGCTCACAGTAGAACAAAAGCAAACGTTCTTTTTTACTGCTTTCGTTGTTTTTTTCCGTTTTTTCGCCGTTTCTTGACCCAATTAACATCGCGGCTTCGTTTCGTAATACGAAACAAAATGCCATATCTGATGTAAAACAATCGAATACGCGATAAAACTTATTAGTATTATGTTTATCAATATCAGAAGCATTGAAAGGTTATACGATGTATAGGCTGACGTTAATGGCAAAAAAATTTCTTCACCTCAATTAGAAAAATTAAAGTATCGGCTCTGGCAAAAAGAATATCACAAAATATGAATTAAAAAAGATGAGATAATTTCTAGATTGGAACAATATTTAAATGAGCATAAAATGTATTCGCACGACAAGATATCGTGAATTATTGCATTTATCGAATTATTTTACCAAATTAAAATTGAGCTGGAGAAAGTGAACCACAAATATGTTCAATTGATGCTTAATTTATGGAGATTGGCAAATATTAACGATTCATTTTAATATCCCCGTAAATTTTTGTAAAAAAAAAATGTTGAATTGAGAAATGTAGAATTTCCGTAGAGATATAGAATTAAAATCTTATACACCACGCACATAGAAAACTAGTTTAAATTATGTATGAGCAAAAGTGAATGTCACTTGGCTTCAAAGGATTCGTCTTATGCGCTGCGGTGCAAAACGCTTGGAATACTTTATTCGCGAAATTCGACTCTCAGGCTCGTTCGTCGCGAACCGTCTGAGTTGCGGCATTGCGGCGGTAACGCGGATCATCGATAAATTGCCGGAACAAGCCGGGCGGCCGACGCGACGGCCGCGATCCGGCAGCCCTTTTTTCAGGCACAACGACACGGCTGCGATACGGAGGGGACGACGAGTTGTGGACCCAGGCAAAGCTCAGTAGGACGTAATCGGCTGAAGGGATTTCGCATTTATCGTATACCATGCATATATCCCTCGTGCGAGCGCGCGTATTTCGTTGCCGCTCCACGGATATACGTGGAGGGGGGGGGGGGGGGGGG
>NW_017279883.1:113892-116732 GCF_001594065.2 Cyphomyrmex costatus
CCCTCTCCCCCCGCTCCTCTTGTCCACCCCCCGTGGTGGTAGCGCTTCCACCCCTCCCCCCCCCTCCCCTCTCCCCCCCCGATGCTCCGTCCCGCACCTCCCCCGCCCCTCTCCCTTTTGGGAGGCCCCCTTTTTCGCTCTAGCAACCACCCTTTTTCACCGGAGAGCAAGGCGGACGAAGACAGAGCGGCGGCGAAGGAGGAAGCGGGGGACCGAGAGGGGAGGGGATGGGGGTGAAATTAGAGAGAGGAGGATCGCAATCGAGTGAGAGAGAGAGAGAGATAGCGTTACACGAGAGTGCAAAGAGCGAGCTTCCACCTTGAGAGAAAGAGAAAGAGTGAGGGACGGGGGAGGAGGGAGGGAGGGAGGGAGGGAGAGAGAAAAAAGAGAGAGAGAGAGAGAGGTGGCGGGTGTCGGTGCGCCGCCTTTTTTTCGTACACGCCAGCCCCATGTCTGGCGGCGTGTGTGCGTGTGCACACGTACGTGCGCGAGTGTGCGTACGTGTGAGGCAGGTGTATAATAGTGAGTGCGGGTAGTTGGTTAGGTGGCCCGGTCGATATATCAGGGCTCCGCTGCAGCTGTCTGTCAGGCTCGCGAACTCAGCGCTAGACGACGGGCTCGGGGTCTAGAGAAAAAAGCGACGGGCTCATTCCTTCTCTCTCTTCTTCTCTTCTCCTCTCTCTCATCCCCTCGCGCTCTCGCCCTCTTTTTTCCTCTCCGTCCTACGTTCACATCCTCAACCCTTCTCAACCCCTCAACCGCTCTTTCTTCCTCTCTCTTTCTCTTTCGCCCTCTCTGTCCCTCCGTTCCCTCTTCGTTCCTTGTTATTTCCCTCTCTTTTGCTGCTTCTGGGTAATTTTTCATCGTTGCAGCGGACGACAGAAGCGCCGCGACGGCGGAGGCGGCGGCGTTGCCGCGGATACGCACACGAAGACGAGCGTGGGCGCGCGCGCGCGCGAGCGCGAACTCGAGACCGCACGAGGGTGATGGTGCACCGATACATGTGCGATCCCGCGGACGTACAGTGCGCACGATTGTCGGATATATCGTAGTGACGCTCTGAAAAATTTAAGAGCGAAACGGAACGCACAAGTTTCCTCCCTTAATCCTTCTGCTGCCAAAGGCTCCTTGCATTCTTCACTCACGACGACCCGACACAAATGTTGTTTGTAATCTATTTTAGATAATACAACATTACGCGCAAATAATTACAAGTATTAATAAAGTAATGTATACTGATGTATATATATATATATATATATATATATATATATGCGGTCCAATTGCAGAAAAACATTTCCATACGATTCCCCTGTTAATTTTTCCTTCAGATGAATTTATCATGCCAGGCAGCAAAAGTGTCGACCCTTCAATGTATTAATGTTAAAATCAATTCAATACTAGAAATAAAAAATCTAATGCTACAAGATTTATTTATATTTTTCTTTACATTATTATATGCATTTGTTCTTAATATATATTTATTATTATCAACTATCTTATAAGATAAGATGGAATTAGTGGCCTTTCCTGGCCACTTTTTTTGGATAGTAAAACAAAAGTTCGAGAAGAAGGAGTTTACGGAATTAAATGGTCTTAGAGCGTCAGGATAACATTTAGTGGGATTTCCATTGCTCCTGATTGTTTGATACCAAAAGATTTGTATCTAAAATCTTTCGAATCTCTTTTAATTTTTAAACTAAAATTTATAAATATCGCAATATTGTGTATGTATCATATCTTATTACTCAATTATTATATAAAGCAATTTCATTATACTGTGTACGTTTGAAATAAAAAGCTTTTAAACGGCAAAAAATTTACACTCGACAAATTTGTCGTCGTTTTATTTTTCAGAAAATTAGCGAAGTACGTAAGGTTTAAACTTCAATGAGACACCTGAGAAAGATTTCTACGCTATCTATGACAATAAGAGTACTAGGAGCACTTTTTCGTGCAATATGAAAAATTAAATTCATTGAAATTACACCGATTTTTCGCGCTCGCTAGATGATACTAGGGCGTTTTCCGCTGTCAATGAGGCGCACTGTACGCAGCCGGAAACCACCGCAGCCACGTGGACCAACACACGCGGAGAATCCGCGAAAAAAAACTGTCCAAGGCGCACGCATACTCGCAACATACAGAGAGACAGATATACATACACAGCGGAAGGAGCGAGATAGAGAGAGAGAGCACACATATACACGAAAGCAGCATGGACACATATGAAATGCGCTCGCGCTTTACACGGGCAGTGCCCCACGAACACCCGCGAAAAATCCGCTCAATCACACCCTCACACGACCGCATCGCGTATCTGTCCACGTGCACCCACATGCGCTTGTCCCTCCCTTTCCCAACGGGGGGGGGGGGGGGGTGCGAGAGCGCGCGCGCCCCTACAGGCGCATACATATATATGATACATACATATAGATACATACACATACGTATGCACACGAGAACGGTTGCGAAGATCCAGAGATGTGGATACACAGAGACAGACGCGATGGTAGGTAACCCCCGCGAGACCCCCTGCGCAGTCACCCCCCGTCTCTCCCTCCTCCACCGTCCTCTTCCTCTTGCTCACCCCATCCTCTCTCGTGGTAGCAAACCTCTCTAGGGGAAAAAGTAGGAAAAGAGTGGGGAGGATCGATTTTTACTGGGGCAACCGCCCCTCCCCCCTCCCGCATGCACCCTCCTGCATCACCGCGCTCTCCCCCTTCCATGTTCCCTTCTCTACCCTCACATCCTGTACTTTCCTGAGCTAGCCATGCCATGCCCTGTCCCGGTCGTAATGCACCGTCTCCGCCCCGGCTAACACCCACCCCTTCCTCCCT
>NW_017279883.1:116756-117100 GCF_001594065.2 Cyphomyrmex costatus
CCCCCCCGATCCCCTCGTCCCCACTCACCCCTCGTACCTCCTCTCCCCAACGTCCGTTCATCCGTCCTCGTCTCTCCGCGCGCACTTCGGTCCCCGCAACATTTTTCCTCTTTTTATTCTGCGAAAATATTCAAGAGAGTTTCGGATGATGGTGCATGACGATCTTTTACCTCGATGCTTGCCTCCCGACTTCCGTCGGGACGTTAAACGCCACGGCGGTCAGACCGGAGGGGGATGGGGATGGGGATTGGAAGCGAAAAAAAATTAGAAAATGGCTTTGAGCGGTTTCACCGTGGCTCGCGAACCGACGGCGGCGGCGGCGACGGCGGTGGTGGCGGTGGCGG
>NW_017279883.1:117383-138105 GCF_001594065.2 Cyphomyrmex costatus
GGCGGCGGCGGCGGCGGCGGCGATGGCGAACCATCGGAGAATTCGGTACCTACTACTGGCTAAGCGAGGGGAAACAAAACGCTGGAAGTGAAGAATCGTGAGATTTCACGAGAATATCGAATACGCCGAGGATTGCGCGCTCCACGTTTTATCTAAAATAAAAACGATCTTAAAACTTAAGCGTCAGTAACTTCGTTTACTTCGTTAATTCCTGTTAACCATCCTGGTCTTTTTGCGAATAAAAATAATTTTACGTCATGATACAAAATCGTTTAATCTACCTGTTATTTTTATTCCTGTTAATTATTTTGTATTATATTATATATGTTCTTCGCCAAAGGTCGTCGATGTCAAAATCATTTATTGAACCTTTGATATGACGTAATTTGATAGTCTTTTTTTTTAATTGAAACAATTTCATGTACGTATATGAATTTAAATCATTGTTGTAAACGCTAATAATGTGTACCACTATTAAATGCAAAAATATAAATTTCAGAATAAATTATATGTGAAAGAGTTAAATGCAATGGAATTAAGTTAAAGTATTGCATAATCCTCTATCGTAAATAGTTGCACGTGTTTCAAGTGCGCTACATGTAATAGCTTTACCGTAAACATATTAATGTAACAATTATATCATACAATTTATTGCACACTTATATAAACGTAACAAATCCACACGTATACATGCATATACACACACCAGTTATACTATTATTAGACGTATAATTAATGCAAATCTTTAAACGTATATTCATTATTAATACGTGACAAGGAAATAATGTTTTCTTTTTTTATAAGCTAATGTCGTAGATTGAATGACGTCAAGTCAGTGAGATAAGCATCGATAACATTCGATTCAAAACAAAATAGTTGATATAGTCGGACAATTGTCAGCTTACAGCAGGTAACTCTACGCAATCAACCGCGCATTACGTATATACGACGTTACGTCACGAGCAAAGTCATCGGCGCTGACAGAAAATTCTCTCTTCGAAAGAAGAATTGTCTATAATTTCTTTGTAGAGAATCTTGCTTGAGCGCGATGATTTAAACGTTAATTTCATCATTTCGGAGATGTCACGGACTCATTATCCCATCTCGATGATCCCCCGTCCTGTCTCACGCACGTTCGCATTATTGGCACGTCCCGCGCTGATTCTCTCCCTCGCATCGTTCTTCTTTTTTTTTCTTTTTTTCCGAGCGTGTGCTCGTGCTTCTCTCTTTGCTAACGGCGGCCGGCGCCTCTCCAGAATGACAAGGTCAGTAGCTGGCATCGAAGACAGGTCGGGGCGATTGTTGAGGTTGCGGATCGGTGTCAAGTAGGTACCCTATGCCATGTGCGGCGGCCCATTCAGTCGTTCGTTCATTCAGAAATATCCTGCCTCTTCTCCCCCTTTCATCACTCTCTCTCTCTCGCTCTCTCTCTCTTTCTCTCTCTCTCCTCGCCATTCAACAAGTAGATCATCGAGCCTATGCGGCACCCTCTACCGTCGGACCTACGCAACTTCCAAGGGTTACGAGCTGACTGAGGGGGTTGTTATGCAATAAATCCGAGTTCCCTCGAGTCTCCTTCAGGGGTTCGCGCGTCCTGCGGGATTTTCTGCGTCTCTCTTTCTCTCTTTCTTCGCACTCCCACCTCCTCCTTTTTCTTTATCCCTATACTATAGCCGAGAGCACGCTGGAGAAGTCGACGACCCCAAGACCGTTGTCGGGAGAATTTTGAAGGGTTGTCTTGCGTGAATATCTCTCGAGGAATCTTCGCGCGCATCGAATAATCGTATCGATATCTTTTATATATATAAAAAGAGACCACATTGCGACCTAAATAGCAATAGCGTCTTTCAAAGTGTTTGAAGGAGGGCTTTTAATCGAGTTTTACAACTGGCATTAGTATAAAAATAAACGATAACAAAAACCACTGTTGTTCAACGTGTCTTTTTTTTTCAGAGAGAAAGAGTACAGTGAGCAAACAATGAAGGCAAGCTGTACTCGAAACTCGAGCAAACTATTCAGAAGTGATTTATTCAGAAGTTTCGCGATGCTGAATTCAGCTTGGATGATAAGGAGCAATTAAGAAAGCTCCCGTGAAGGTCGACTTTAATGACGAAATAAGTCCACTGATGGTAAAGTGCATGGGTACGAATCTTTGCATTGGAAAATTACAAAGCTGGTCACACCCCGAAGAACCAAATTGCTAAAGATGCAAGGCATATGTGAAGGCGTTCTCGCACCTATAATGTTTAATTACACGGAACGCTAGCGGCAAGTGTGCCTCGTCGTTTCCGCGTTTCTCTCTAATATTAACGCGATACCGGCGCATTCGCGTATCACATTAAAATCTCGCCTCAGCCGCAGTTTTTTCCGCGCTGAGCCGTTAAGCTTGCCATCCAGCAGTTTTTCCCGTTGCGGGTAGATAGAAAGGGTATCGCTATGGTATTTATAGATTTCAGCATAAATTAAATGGCTTGGGAGAAAAGAATGGAGCCAGTGAGCCGAGACTGGCAACCCATCCGGACGATGTACGAACGAACGAACGAGCGGCGGCGATTTTGCGCTAATCACTAATCAGAGCAAGCTTGCTGTCGAGAAGGAACGAGAGAGAAAGGGGGGAAAGAGAGACGGCCAATATAGTGTCCGCCCAACCCCTTTTAGCACTATGATGTCAGCCATGGCCAGCACGGCGCAACAACAACAACAGCAACACAACAACGCGGTCGGCATGATTATAATAAGTGATCGCTTGGATACTCGATGTGTGCCAAACTGGAAAGCTTTCTGCCAGGTGGAATAATGGGCTGCTCTGCACAGTCGACCGACGACATTGCCACTCATCACGGTCTCATCACTGTCACTGTCTACTCGACAAAGCCCTTTTGTCCATAACGGACGTGGTGCAACGGCGGCGGTTCTGAACCCAGCAGCGCCCAGCAGCGCAACTTACACCCCCGTACTCCCCAATAAACGCGAAGCGAGGCTTTTTTATGAAGCGCATTACGTCCCGGAGATTGCAATAATTCTCGCTTGCGCTCGCTAAGTCGCGCTCTTCTGTCCAGCGATTTGTTTCAGATAGGCGGGACGTGACGGCGTTACACCGGGCGTATCTCGTATCGATTTGTAAAATATCGCGACACCCTAATGACGCAAAAAAAAAGAAAAGGACGTATATACGGTATAATACGTCATTACATATAAATTAATTGTAATCCTATCACGCATCAGATAATGCATATTATTATGCGTTATCGATTCTTAATTTACCTCTTTTTCATTTTTTTTGTTCGGTAAATATATACGTTGAAAAAAAGCATCGAACATTTTTTAATCAAACGCGTAATGGTATTCTTCAATTTAAATTTTAAACAATGAGATTCGTTGCAATAAAATTTGCTTTCTTACAAGCGAGAAAAGGTATTACGATACAAAAAGGTATAAACGGTGGGAAAATTAATCACTTTATCAATAATAAGTCACGTAATATCGCGGATTGAAGTTACGAAATATACTATTACAACGTACGTTATTGGTCGACAATACTTAAGAATCACATAAACAGAATATCGCGGAGCGATGAGTCGCGAGATGATGTGAAAATATACATTATGAAAACATTGTTATAAAAACATACGTTATGAAATAAGTTTCGGAAATACCAAATATATTTACGTTGATGAGTGCGAGGAAAAGAAACGCCCGCTGTAAGACTCGTACAATCGATACGTAATCGGAACGTAGTGCCATGATGAAAATTTTGTTTCTTTGATGCACTCTGATTACGGACGATGTAATGCAGCTGCGTATTATGTTACGCAGTTATATTACGAAATTCTAGACGATGAGTACCTAATGATCTACGATGAGAAAAACAATTTTAAAAAAATTCACAATTATTTTAAATATTAAGAGACCAGCTCTTCTGAGAATCCAGCCTCAAAATGTTTTCAGAACAGTATAATTTCATTGATGTTAATTCGTGCTCGAAGTGTACGATTTACACATGCACGTGCACACGCATACGTACTCACGCACAGCTCTCGAGTATCTGCAATTCTAGTTGCTTCCTCGTATCGACGTTGCCTATAACACGGCGTCTTCGGATACGTACATTCGTTTTGAAATTAAAACGTATGTTACATACATTTTAATTCTGTGCATAATTTTGTAAAAGCTAGCGATCATTTTCGTAAGGCTGAAATGCGATTAATCTAATTGATTAAAAATTTCAAATATTTCACGAATTAAGTATATCATTTTTGTAAGATAAGAAATACACGAGCTTCAAGTTCAGTGGATTTATGACATCAAAGGTGCAAAGAACCAATTATACTATAAGATATGTACCCGGGGATTAAACCGCTAAACTTAAAATATAAATTTGGGACCCTAAAACAAACAAAATTTTTTTCTAAAAGTTTTCTCGCAAACATTCTGATTAAGAAATATTGACTTTTTAAGTTACAGAATTATAAGAAATGAATAAATATGAGAAATAAATGAATAATTTTGAAATAATCTCAGTTTATCCCCTTTATTGCTTTATAATGATCAAATGTGTTATAATTATTAAACGTTTTGTTCAAAATGATGATCTCCAGAAGGATCTGGAGAGACAAGTATTGCACTTATCGATGAGAAAACAAATAGCTGATTGTCATTGTGCGTCTTTCTTTGCACTTTTGCATTATCTTCCGTTTTAATGATTAAAGATCACTTTAACACGGACACTTATCGTACACATTTTTTCTTCAAATTAAGCAAAACTTAGGATGCTATTTTATTAGTGCGTTTTTGTCTTACGACAAATTTTTCAAGCCTGTTGATTGACTACCGGATCAGAGAATGTCTCTATCCTGCACACAGTTGTCGTATGACAAAAACGCACGAGTGAAATAGCACCCTAAGAGATATTTTGACATTATTTATTCCTACATACCTAATTCTGTGACTTGAAAAGTCAATATCTCCTAAACGAAGCGTTTGCGAGCAAACTTCCAGAGGAAAATTTTCTTTGTTTCATGGTCCTAAATTTATATTTCAAGTTTAGTGGTTTAATCCGGAAACACACCTTATAAATAAAAAAATAATAATAAAGCCAGAAAAAAGAAATCTAAAAAAATCAAGGACTCAGCAGAATTAAGAAACTATGTCGTCTAAGAATCATAACACAAGGGTCAACAACCTTAGCGTTCATACAATTGCTAAATCCCTAAATGTGCCTGTGGCACATGACGAGGAAAAGGAGGATACGCACTGGAACAGTCAAGGAGATGAACAACGTGTGGCGCTTTGCAAATGCATGGGGGAGGAAACGCCGACAGACGGGAAGAAATGTAATGGCAGACAGTGGAGTAGTAAGAGAGAGAGAGAGAGAGGAGAAGAAGAAGAAGAAGTCTAGGCCACTAGTGGTGAAAGCTCCCTCTCGTCCTCTCCCTTCCGCCATCTCGCTTTTTCGCTCCTTCTTTTTCTTTCTCCCTTTCTCTCTCTCCCTCTCGCGCTGATTCATTCAGCACAGTTGCCGCTGTACGAGGCTCCTTTGCGGAGGTGGAAGCAAAACAACTCGAGTGGCCCTGAACTCCATAATGGCAGCGGTCCATTTTTTTCTCCTATCGCACACTTTTCCGCGCATTGTTCGGCGGGGGGAAAAAGGAGAGAGAGGAGTGCGGGGAGGAACTAAGACTCTCATCTAGTCTGTACTTCTTCCGTTCATCCTGCTGACCAACTTTGGCGCGAGTTCGCCTTTCCTCGCCCGCCGCAGGTCTGGGGCTTTTGGACTCTTTCAACCTTCCTCACCCTCAACCCTTTCTCCGTCGCGCACTTATCGACAATTTTTCACAAAAGCTCATGAATAACTTTCTCGTTGACGAAACCGGCTATTCCGTGTCTATTAACAAAGCAATATAGAGCTTTACCGTGTTCAAAACACACACACACACGCTACTATTACAAGAAAAATTCATAATGCCGAAAATGAGCAAACAATATTACAATAACAAGGGCAATTTCGGGACGATCGTTTTTATCCACACAATCAACGTTTTCAGGCTACCTTACTCTATTAAGCTAAATAAAAAGGCGAGAGAACTTCGTGTGTCTTGGTAAAAAAGAGTGCCGGCCGACCTCTGCAAATTAATTAAGGCCGTTATGTTATACCTTGGCTTCAACCGCCGCTATCCGATGTTTCTGACGCAAGAGTACGCTTGCTGCGTTTCTAATTACATCTCATTTCGCAGTTCGTTTCCATGCCGGTGTGTGATGTGATCAAGGTTATTTGGCGTTATCACTTCGTCAATTTTTTTTATTTCATTTTCTAAAGGAATACTTTGTTAAAATTTGTCAATTTGGATAAATGATCGCTCGTAACACTTACGTGCACGCGTTAATATAAATTTAATTACCAAAATAATATGTACATTACTAATTACACCAATGCAATTGTCCAATTGTTCAATTTAAAAAGAGTATATTTGTAAATATATTAGTGTATAAATTTCAAATCTGCGCTGTTTGTCCCGCGATGAATGATGGCCCCGTTTATGTCGGCGTCGAGATTCGCCTCTTCAATCGCGCTTCGTCTTTGTACGTAATGACAGTGGATGGCCGTTCGCCTGCGACACGCATTTGCATACGTGACATTTCCATGCCAAAAAGGGAGGTTCCAGGGAGCCGAGGGTTAAACTTTGCACAGTTAGTCACCGTCCACTGCCGTGGCTTCGGAGGTTGATGACATCTTTCCTCTCCTTTTTGTCTACCTCTTTCTCTCACCCTCCCTCCCACTCTGTCTCTCTCGCGCTCTTTCTTCTTCTCTTCTTCTTCTTCGTATGTCTACCTCGTTTCCCTTCTCTCCCTCCAAGAGCCGCCTTGTACGTGTGCGAAGCGAATCAGTCCCGTCGTTTCGCGCTAGTCTCGTTTAAATTTGCTTTAAGTATTGGCCCGCGACTCTCTTCGAACGATAGCTAGTTCTCAAGTCGCATAAACGTCAACTTTTGTCGATGAATTATTGCCGTAATTAACCGAGATTGATGACGCTGTTTACGCAGAATTACTTGCTTCTAAGTAAATGTTGTAAAACAATAATATTTGTCTTTAGCTATTTCACGTCTCTTTGCGTAAATGTTGAAAATTTAAACTATGTTAAACTGATGTACAGTGGAAACGTCGCATAATATTCTGTTATTTATCGGCATGTAAAATTAGGGAAACCCTATTGTTTTAGATTACTCGAAAAAGAGTTTATTAAATTTATTATGTATACAAATTAAACGTTGACACAAGGCCAGAAGAAACGAGCGAAAAGATTAAAGAAGAAACTTCAATCTTTCAATCTTCGACTTTTGCTTTGCTCGTACAAACAAATAATATCTAATAAATATATATAAACTAGTTATAGACTCTCTTTTTGTTCAAAACAAATAAACAATCGTAAATTAAAAGGCTATAAAGAGTCTACTTCTGAGAGTTACTTCTGGTTGGTGCACAAGAACATTTTGTCAGTCAACAATAATTGTTTCTACAATTTGCATTCTACTCGGAATTTTGATGTATTGCATTTTTATTGCGTTGTCGCTGAAGATGGTCTAAATCACAGACCGAAACGTTCGACTGGTATTCTTCATATGTTAATTGTAAGATTAAAAAAATTTCGCAATGTTAACTGCGTTCGACTCTTTATAGCCTTTTAATTTATGATTGTTTATTTGTTTTAAACAAATAATATTTTATCGCCGTATTTAATCGCGTCACATTAAAAACAATGGAAACAAATGTACGTATCATAATCGCGTATTCTAGCGCGACTAGACGACTAATAAAAGACACGATGATTTATGTTATCGTCGTTGCGTATCATCGGTAACAATTATCGCGACTGTTACGTGTATACGAATAAAAGATACGCACAAGTGGCATCGAGCCTCGACAAAATATCGTTGCGGCGACCAAATCCTCTCGTGCCATGTGCTTTCTCCCATGCAGCTCGGTCAATCGGCCCTGACACAGAGAGAAGGATGGAGGAGGCCTTGCGAAAAGAGAGCAGAAAAGATGCCGTTAAGGAATAAAAGAAGGCACGCGAGGGAGAGGGGAACAGAGAGAAAGGGAAGGTACCTACACTCTCGCGCGGTTCACACTACTTTCGCGGTCTCTCGATCCGCGGGAGGACACTCGTTGAAACGTGATTTGCGGTCGATGTTCCGTGTCTTCGAAGCTCATCGATCTGCATCTCTCTAGGTTTCGAATTTCGAAATAAAATTCCGTCCAGATACACGCGCGCTGTCGTTGACTCCGAAAAAAAAAAAAAAAAACCTAGCACCGATGGTACATTTCGTGGCTCTCTCATCCCTAAACTTTTTTTTTGTCATTTATTATACAATATAAAAATTCTAATTAATCAAATAAAAGCTCGAATCGATTGTTCTTCCTCGTATTGTTTTTTTTTTTTCAATATAATACATTTTTGTGAAAAATTAATCCTCGCGCTCTTTTCCGACATAATCGAGTTTCTTACAAATTTTAAATCGCACAGCATTTGTACCATGGGAAAAAAAATTACAAAAATGAAACAACGCTTTAGCGTGTTAACGAGCATGAACATTTGCGAACGTATGCACAATTCAATTTACGATTCATAATTCATTAAGACATTACGGAACAGCTTCCGCAGAATGTTCTTATATGAATGCAACGAAGATATGCCACACGTTCGAGATGGTCCTTTGATGGTCTAAATAAATACGAGAAAGGAGACAGAGCGCGACTCGGCGGTGGCCGTAAGAGAAACATGGGTAATTTTATCAAGTAACATCAAAATCGTGGCATCGCCGGCAATCTCTCCTTCCCCTTTACGTTTTTTTTTTCTTTTCCATCCCTTTATCTCTTCCTCTCATTTCTTCCTTCTCCCTTCGTCCTTCGTCCTTCTCATCCACCTCCCACAAATCCTCTCCCCTTCTCTATATCTATCCCTGGTCACGCTGTCCGGCGAGAGGAAACGACTGCAGACAGACGACGGAGGTGGTTGGCGTTTCTCGTCGTTGCTGCTGCTGCTGCTGCTGCTGCTGCTGCTGCTGCTGCTGCTGCTGCTGCCGCTGCCGCTGCCGCTGCCGCTGCCGCTGCTGCTGGTGCTGTTTGTGATGGTGGTTCTGGTGCTGCTGATGCTGCTACAGCAGCAGATACGCGGCTCTCCTTCTCGGAGCGCGCGCGCGGTAAACAAAAACTCCAACTCTGGCGACGTTGTCGGTTCTTCCTCTGCTCGCGGGGTTCGGGGACTTCCTCCCATTGGCCACCGCCGGATTTTTGTCCCTCTCTTTCGCTCCTCGCGCGCTCAGCCTCACCCTCTCCTCTCCTCTCCCCTCCCCTCCCCTTCCCCCCGGCCTCCCCTGCGTCTCCTTCACTCCACCCGATGCACCGCTCTCGCTACTCTTCCCCCTCGTCCACCTGCTACCACTCTCGAAACGGCCCCACGGTTGTAAGCCGGACGCGAGGGGGAGGACGGAGGCAAGAGGGAGGACGAAGGGTGATGCAGCGGGGGAAGGAGGGTTGCTGCGCTCTGCGGACGGTGGAGACGAACGGGGGGGGGACAGGACGGGAGGCACACAGGAATTCTCTCCCTCCCCTACTTTTCACCCAGGTTTGCAGCGCATCGTCTCCGACACGCGCACTCGCACGCACACACACGCACACACACACACACACACAGATAGACACGCATACCCGCGCGCGTGTTCGGGCTTGTAGCACACGGATGGTATACACCCTCGGTCTCGTGTATACGCTCGAAGATCGAGAAGCGCAGTTCACACACGTGTACACTCACGTACCGCGTACCACACCCCTCGAGTATCCTCGTGGACCGCGCAGCATGCTCACGCACATACACACACACACACACACACACACGAATAGGAACACGTGGCCAGAGATGGATACACGCACACACATTTACACGCACGTACGGATACACACAACACACAATACGCATGACTGGCACACACACACACACACACACACACACACACACACAGCTCGTTCATCGGTTCCATCGCGTCTCCTCCTTTGCTCTCTCCCGCCTCTCCCCTATCCTCTGAACCATCAGACCAACATCGTCTCTCTGCCTCCTTGTCCTCTTTCTCCCTTCTCGATTCTCTCTTCTCCCTCGTCTCGGTGGCGAGCACTCCCTCGCTAACCTACCGTACACTTTTGTATGTTTAAATTGGGTTGCGTTCTACACTCGCGCTTGGAGCGTTAACCGAATCCTTAATTACTATTCTGATTGCGTTTTACCGGGTTCTCCGATATCTCCCGGGGTCTCCTCGTCCACCCTTCTCTCCCATCCCTTTCCTATCGTTCTAATATCGCGGGCTGTTCCACGAGAATTTTCGCGGGAATGTCCACGGTGTCGTCGAACCGTCCTCGAGAAACTTGGCTCATCCCTCGCTTAATTCCCTCATAATCATGCAAGTTGCGCGGAAATCCTGCTCGCAGGACTATATGCGGGAGGCTGAGACCTGGTCAGCTGGGAGTCCTCTCGTTCGTGCGGAAGAACTTCCCCAGTTTTCTCACGATATAATAAGAATACGAGATGTTTCATCGCACATAAGTGGTCAAATATAATTTTAGGGCTCTAAAAATATAAACGCTTTCAACTAGTCTTCGTTTAGTCAATTCGATGAATTCTTTCTTCTGATTACAGACAATGAAAAAAAATGCTTCAAAACATTTGCAGTAAGATTTGCAGTGAGATTTTGATCACGCGCACCCTTATCGGTGGTTTTTAATTAAAAAACTTTTAATAGCGCGCGCCTACATATATTGGTTTATATTATAACATATTGGACTAATTTTCCGATTTGTCACCGATTGTGCATCTCGAAAGCGAAACACCTTGTACTCTTATATCGAGAGTTTTTATCATTCAAGCTATTCGCTCGATTCACTCGCGAGTGGGAATCGCGCGAATATCAAGTGTTCGATCGGCGACGTGTGACAAGAAGCGATTGTACGAGAATTAAATGAACAATTATAAATCGACCGGTCAGCCGCGATCGTGTACCTGCTTCGTTACGGTTGACGGCCGTAATTATATAATCGTTTTCCACGAAATGGTGTACGGATACGTGACGACGAATATTGCGTGACGTACGGATGTTGCGTGAACGCGCTCGCCACGATTGGTTTTACCGATTGGAAAATACGGCGATTTATGATTGACCTTTGGAAAGCCGAAAGACGTGATACCATACGCTTTCTGGCGCCATTCTTCATTTCCTGGTTTAGGATAAATCGTGTTCCGTTTTAGGAACGAAACGTGCGCAAGGGATATTCGTACGCGATAAATCACAATTTGTTGCGCACATGTAAATCACAATTTTATTTTATGAGTTACATGTGTAATGTAACAAATTTAAATGACCTAACTCGCGAGCAAAGTGCGATTCGTCTTCGGTACGCATTGCTCTGGGTAACCGCGAACGTATCATTACACGAAGTTACAACCTCGCAATTAGCTGGCTGCTTCTAGGTAATCCGGCGCTGCTTCCGTTGGTTATTCCACGTGGCGGTTTCGTCTAATTCTATATTATACGTCGATTAACGTTACTCCCTTTATACGAAACATCGCCATTCATTGTTTCGCTGTTACGTTAACCATTCTAAAAAGAATGTCGAGAAAACGCGTATAGTATAATACCTAGCGGAATAAAGGAAAAAGCATATCCAGCTGAAGTAGATCTGCAATCTACTTAATTTTGACGAAAATACAGATTTTTTTTCGGCAGTTCGAGTTCCCGGCGCAACGGAAAAAGAAGTTAAAAAAAAAAATAGGAAATTTTCTTTCGACATCTATAGACGCGATGACGATCGTCGATTCGGTCGATCTTGATTGGTATTCTCGCTATTCTCCGCTTTGTCGTGAATTTCCGCCGAATTCCGCGTCATACGTGAATAAATGCAACGAACCACGTAAGCACCGGAAGTGCGTGAAATAACATCAATAACAACTGACCAAAAACAATGATCATGAGTACAGTCCGGATTTGTTTAGACGGGAGACTAAATTAGAGTTGATACTTTTGAACCCGAGAATTGGGAAAAGAATAATCGAGTGGACTCGTTTTGTGTTTTATATTATTATTGTATTTTTAATTAATTGCTGGCGGATGAATTATAAAATCACACATTAATTTACTAATTTACTTGATTTCTCTCTTAAAATTGTAAACTGATTCTCTTTCTCTCTCTCTTTGAACAAAAAAAACTTAAATTTACAGCACTCGCCGTTTTGATTCTCAAAAAATCTTTCTATAACTGTCTTTCATTTCCTTCTTCTTTCTTAAAATTAATTTCTTGTATTACAAATACTCATTATTAAGTAAATGTCTAATTTTTGTAAATAATTTTCTTCTTTCAAAAGTTAAAGGCCAAGATCCCCCCACCACCCTCTTGCCTATGTCCATGTCAATATGATATATATTTCCATTCATGATGTAAAAAGACCAGACAATTTCAAAAATGCAGTGCAATCGTTCAAAGAGTGACGGCATTTGTGATCAATAAGAAATTTGCCCTAAATTTTATAAACAAACATTTTTTATATATCTATTAATTATTATTATTAGCTTATTATTATTAATCTTAAATGCTTTTTTATGACATTATTATGAATTAATTGTATTTAAAAAAATTACAATAAAATAATATTATTACATTTAAAAAAGTCGAGAGGGTAATAATAAATATAAACAACTATATAAAGTTCTATGTAATCTATGTAAATAGGCAGACGTGTGTGTTTGGTCACTGGGACATTGATCTTAAAGCCGTTATTATGAATTTGCCACGAATCAGAAATTCGCTCCATACGATACGTATATTCAGTTGTCATCGTGCGCAACATTACACCTGGTCTATTTACATCACGATAACATCAAGGATAACTCGGCAGACAAGCGGACTACGTCGCGCGCCGGTTTTTACGTGATCGTGTAACCGCCGCCATCGTCAGCGCGCCTTTTTTCCTCGCCGTATGACTCATGACGATCGCGTGTGTACGTAAGTGCGTGTACAAAGGTACGTCGCTTACCGTAGGTCAAGCATGTTGATATCGACAGCGATCAACCGCCAAGCGTAAACCATCGATTGGAACAAACGGAAAGCGACACGAATCGAGCATGGAAGAATAATGTAACGGCGTTCGTGAAACTGGCATAAGTCGCGAATGCTAGAAAGTAGCGTATTTCGTTTCGTACGTCCGCTCTCCTGCACGAGATACCCGTGAAAAACTCTCCGTATATATAACGAATATATAATATTATCGGAACCATTAATATAATATTCCCATCGGACGGTACTTTTAAAAGCAATCTAGATATATATGAACTCGAGTTACTTGTGCGGACTATCGGAGTATCACATTGGCCTTCGAAATACTTGTGTTTTTTTTTTACTGCGCTCTGGTAGTCCAACGGAGTTCAGGACTCGATAACCTTACGCGTGTAATGCCGCTTAGTACGATTACAAGTGCGATTACGGTTAGAACGTTGTACGTCATCGAATACGCAGCGTGCGCGATTCTCTGCTACTTTTTTGCCGGCGTCGCGGAGTTCGCGGACCGAGAAGAGCGGCAGATATTTTTAGATTTATAGCGTGAATCACACGGCAGAACGACGATTCACACGTACGTAATGCACGTTCCATTCTCTTTTTAGTAGAATATGTCTGGTAATTCGTGTGCAAATGTACGTCTCAAGCTCTATATGAGTATCGCGCGCGACTCGTATCTTTTTAAGAGCAAAATATTTTAATTATAATGGCTGGGGTCAACAGAGTAAACTAATTGGTGAGCGTTCAGTGTGATTCTTTAATATGATTAGTTCCTATATACACTTAGATCCAGCGAAGAACTGAAGGTAAAATCATCATATTAATACCAATCATATTAAAGAATCACTGAGCGTTCACCGAACAGTTTTCTCTGCTAAACTCAGTTATTATCTCGTGTTTATCCATCGATGCTGTATCGTCTTCGGGCCATCCCGCGTCGTAGACGGGATTTTCACACGGAAATTTCCTTGTTTCAACCACGTAAATTACGTATCGCGATTTGTTCGCGATGTAAACGCACCATCAGCAACAATAGAACGTCTGTTCCCTTTGAAGCGGCTTCGACGCTCCGAGTACCCTCCAGGAGTTCTCCGTCTTGATTTAAATGCGTACGAGGACTTTGGTGGCGCTGCACCGTACACTTGTATGCGTGCTACTAGAATAGCAATGGTAAGTTATTTTCAGGTGACACTTTGGAGAGGAGAGAGATTCGTGCGAGTAGTGTCACTCATAGACGTTCGCTTACCGAGGTTCACGCTTGACTCTTGGGAGTCGTTAAAAATTTCATTTTCACGTTTCGTATAACACGGTTTATTTGCATTAAATTCTTTAAAGGACCTCTCGAAAATTACGAACAACACGAATAGAGTGATACAAAATTTAATGTACAACTTAATATATAATTTAAAAGTGTAATGTATAGTTTGCGGAAGTTTTAATCGTAAATATCTTAAACGATAGATGTCATTTTTTTACATGCAGTAGATATTTTAGACTTTCCGGAAGCAGATAGCTTAACACACAAGTGATCATTTCATCTTTGTTTAACATTGGCTGCATTCAGAAAAAGCAGTTTTGTAACTATTATGAAATGTTGTACGTTTAATACGATTGATTTATATATTTATATCCAGGGAGGAACTAAGACAGGACCAATCGATTAAAGAATTTTACAATTATACAAAACTGCTTTTTTGTACTGAATGCAACCATTATTAGGGAACAAGCGTGTAATGATTCACTCGCGCTATACCGTTTCATCTGTTCTTTCTTGCTGGAAAGCATCCATTTTCAACTAAAGATTCAATATTGAGTAATATCGGATTTATCTCAATGTTGTTAATTATTTTACTTCGTAAATACCTGCAGTTTAATGCGTTCATTAATAATATGCTTCATTTTCGATATCAGATCGCATACTTCTTCGAATACTTTGTTAAGTGTTCGATATTTGAAATGGCTGTTTGAACCAGCCTTATCTCTCGATGATATTTTCTTATCTTTCCGGTTGTTTTCCTGAATCGCGCTATCGTCTCGTTATTGCACGCGCGCGTCGCGCAACACGGGCAGCATCTCTACGCGGACTTACCGATCGCATCTCGCCGCGCAACGTGATCAAAAGTGGAAAAATATTTTATAAAACACTTCGCTTTTGATCCCACGCTAGGAGAGAGGACGAGTGCACACAAATGCGAGCAACAAGCGCGATGCAATTGAGGCACACAAGTATACCGCGGACCTGTTGCGCGTCATTCATTTCAGTACTGATTCGGTCAATGTCTGTTAAACCAGCAATCAGCCAGCATACTGTCGATAAAGTTGACAGATATTAACAGGAATCAACGAGAATCAACGATGCGCCTTTAATCATCTTTGATCGGTGGAAAAGCATTTTACAGGAAACAACGATTAATTGTCCGAAACAATCGCGAGAAATAAAACGTTTAACCTCTTCAATCCGTTTGCGATGAAGGCGAATTGCAATTACGTACTGAAATTGTTACACTTTTGTAGCATTAATATAACGAAACTGAAAAAAAAAAAAAAGAGATTGTCGAGAGAGTTCATTGATTGCAATGTCGGATGTTTAAATGAATCAATTAAAACGAGCGAAAAAATATGAGCGGGAAACGTTACTACAAATTTTGCAAATATCTCGAAGAGAATTTGGCACATTGAACCGTACGCCTTGACGAGAAGGAAGATATTATGCCGAATATTAGACGCTTTGGCAGTGGCTCATGGTCATACATTCACGCGCGCGTATTCGCACACGTGAATTTAAAAGGTGTAACGAGTGGCGAATTGCCAAAGTTATTTTCAAAACATTTTTCTATTAATTCTACAGAGAGAGAGAGAAAGAGAGGAGGGGGGAGAGAAGTCCATCGGTCATTACAGTCTCAAGACTCTAAAGTAAAAGGGAGAACTTTTAAGATTCCTATTTCGCGAAAGAGACCTACTCTCTAAAATCTTTGAAGTGGAATCTAATTCCAAAGAATGACAAAGAGTAACAATCGAGCCAGTGTTGAAAAACGAGTAACTCAATTGTCAATTTTTAAGAGTGGCATTTTACCCTTTACAGAATTAGATTCCACTCCAGAGATTTTAGAAGCTATTGGCTTTTGGATAAATTAGAGATCCTCACGTAAGTTTGGTGTTCGTCATATTTTTTAGGACCTGCTTAAGATAGAATTAAATAAATCATGAAATGTCTATCTCATTCTGTCTTATGCATTTACCTCATCTTTTATATTCTGAAAAATATGACAGATAAACCAGAAGTTATCCAAACGGTGTCCAATCTCTAATCTATCTGATATTTATAGTCGGATTTTAAGGCCGCGTCTTAATTATTTTAATCTCTGTACATATTATAATGTATCGTACATCAAATTTGAAGACACTATCCATTGAAATCATTTCATTCTGTCAATATGATCTGAGATGTGGGATGTACGTAAAAATGTATATATATGTCGAAAAAATAGTCAAAATTTTGAAGAAGAATCGTCTGGTGATCAATCACTTATCAAAGTACGCACGAATTGAATAAAAACAAAAATTTTTTAACACGCGTTTCTAATAAAATCAAGTCTGCAAGAATTAAGATGAATGAACCAGAGAGGATCCATATTATATATTTAAAACATTACTTAAGACGGTCTTAAAATAAGAACGGACGACTATATGTGAACCCTATAGATCTCCGCATAGAGTCACGTACGAGGATCTACGTATAATTAGTGGCGGAAATCGCGGCCTGAGAATATTTTAATTGACGTGTCCGATCGCGGAGAGATTGGCGTAACAGCGGGAGCCATGAGCAGCGAGGGGGGAGGGGGAGGAAACGGAAGGAAGAATCGCTTAATTCGCACGGCCCGCCGGGATATGTAAATTTAATAACGCCAATTTGGTGTAGGTGCACCTCGTGCGGCGGGCGTATATAGGGGACAGTTTACATGTGCCGCCTGTGCATTATGCATGCGTATTGTGTACACCTGTTGCCCCAAATCACGGTTCGCCTCTAGCGGAAACCTAATACCGCATAATTGCGCTTTGAACGCACAAACAAAGCGGCGCGGCGACGTTTCGCGACGCTCCGCGACGCCACCGCGCCGCGCGCCTGGAAAGGATGCTGCGCGAAACATATAACTCTAAATTATCCTCCTCATGCGTTATTAATGAGGCTCATTTTCACGAAACGTCTCTCCGCGCGCCGCGGGCATTAAAATTCAAATTGTCATTAATTAACGTGCCGTTCGCTGGCTCGACACTCGGCGCGGCGCGGCGCGCCGGCGTCTCGTTTTCCGATTTCCAGCGACACGTCTCAGCCAACGAGTTCGGCGAGTTCGATGCGTACAGTGTGTGCATAGGAAATATGCATCAAGTACTGCCGATCGATACGGACTTATAAGCGGATTAAGCTCGAACCAAACGTGAAGAGCATACTGACGCTCGCCGTCCGCCGTCCGGTGAATCCTCGAGTACGTTTCGCGCGATTAATATTTCGGTCGCGCGCGAATCACGCACAATTACTGGTTGCGTCGCGCGCGCGCGCGCGCGCGTGGCAATGACGGCCGGTTTTTGCGACGGCGATAAGATATTTTTACAACCTTCTAGTTGATATTCAGACGAGTTTCATATCGCGTTTCAGTCGCGAGAAAGCGCGCGTTTTTCGCGCGAACGCACAACGACGAGTGCCGAAAACTTAGTCGTGTCGTCGTCGTCGTCGTCGTCGTCGTTGCCGTCGCCGTCAAAGTTTCTCCTGCTGCCGCGGCCGATCTCACTTTAATTACAAGCACGAAGCTCCCGTATAATTGCAGCCTCCGGAGCGGAGTAATCGACCGCTTACGATTAGCGCCGCGTCCTCTCGCCGCGATATCCAGAAAGAGAGAGAGTTCATAACTAGCTCGCGAGAGAGGAAAATGAGAAAGCGGCGATCGGCCTAAGCTTCCTTCGAAATACATTGAAAACATGCCGCTGGACCACGCCTCTCGTCGCAATAGAACTCATTTACTCAGTCGCTTCGTCGAAAAATATCGGAAAGATAAGAGGAGGACCGGAGAGCGAGAGCGAAGGACGCGAAAGAAAAAGACGAGGAAAAGGGGGAAAAAGGAGTTGGAGACATTTTTACAAATATATCTACCATCGCTATGAAGCGCACATACATATAATTGCTATCTTAGATATTTTTCAATATTTTGCAAATATAAAAATTTATATTAAGAATTCAAGGTAAACGTTCCAGGGTGAGTCCGGAGTCTCCATGTCCAGATAGAGACAATAAATTTATTATCAATCTGAAATACTTTTTTATTGCAATATTATAATTCATCGCATTACATTATTTACATTCGGAAAAGCGTTCAAGATTAACAAATAAAGTTTTGCGTAAACGTCATCTAGACGTAGGTGAGTACACGTCTGGTTATTGAGACGTTTACCTGAATTGTACGTTCGATTGGACGTAGAAATCTTTGTAAAATTGATAAACAAAGCAAAACGAAGCACCTCGGCCAAATTTCGAGGGGAAATTTTAACATATCGCATTGTTAAAAACACGATAAACGTTTCTTTCTCTAACAGAATACAATATGTCCCCAATAAGTATCGAAGCAAATTCCCAATAAGTATCGAAAATGTTTGGCAACTCCGGAGATATTTCTCTTTACACTGGATATATGTTTTCTATTTGCGCGGATGGATCTCCCCGTAGACTTCGCTATCGGCCGACGGCGGATATGCGATCGCGATCTGAACCCGCGTCGCATCTGCATCGGGCATCGAGCCGGTGTACGCATCGCGCTCTCGATTAGTACGGCTCGCTGGAAGCGAGCGATATATAGCGTGGAGAAGAGAAAAGAAAAAGGGGAGAAGTTAGAGCGAGGTTGGCCGTCCTAGAGCCGGTATTCGGCCGCGTGTGTGCGTGCGTGCGTGCGTACGTGCATACATACGTGCGTACGCTCGCACGTTCACGTGCGCTATCTACAATCTAGATGATGGCAGTGAGCTTGACCGAGTGGCGCTTCGCGAGGCCGGCCGACGCCCTTCCTCCTGCTCTCGCTCGCGGCCCGCTCTTTTTGCTTTTTGCGCAACCTACCTACCTACGCAACGTGTGTGCACCACCGTTCACGATCACGCGTCCACGCATGGACGCTTGAAACGCCATTACATTTCCCTACGTTTCGCTGGCTACCGCCGCGTATATCGGGTTGAAGGAACCGACGCACCGCCGGCGAAGTCACGTCGCCGCGGGCGATAACCACCGTGCCGCACACGGAAGCACCGGCTCTATCCGCGCGAGCTCCTACTGACAAGTGGAGAGAAGAGGAGAGAGATGGAAAGAATCCGCTCGCGCGCGTTGCCCGCGAGAGAGCATAGGAAAATCACTTTTTTTTTTTTTTCACCTCCACGAACCGGTATTCGATCGGAGTTACATTATAGTCCTTTGAGAGTCTTGCGATTTATTAAAGTTCGTATAATCAACGATTAACGTTATATACACTTCGGACTGAGTTTACGATTGCATTTTGAGACTTAAAGTAATTTCGGCGCGCGGTTCGCAGAACAGAGGATATACGTCTATAAATTAACGCTGAAAATATTATTTAAGCACTAGAGATCTGGCTTAGCCGTTTAGGGGGATGCTGGAGTAACCGAAGTATGAAAATCTCCGAATTTACTGAACGGTTTAGTACCTAAAGGTCCACTTTCTGATTTTGCGCCTCCTATAAAAGGCGTTTTCAGTCAATTCGAAGACTTTTTACACGCCTGCTAGTCACTCCAACATCCCCTTGAAGCTTTAGTTGCGTGTACCCTGCACTCACATTTGCCCTTTTAAGACATCTCGTTTTATTTAATTATACATACATATATAATGAGGCGTGGCCTCTTTTATTTTTATAAAGATGTCACGATATCTATATATGTTAAAGGAGTATACGCGCGTCGGTTAAGGCAGGCTTTCGAGATGTTTCAATCTCAACTCGAAATACACCTCTTACAATGTTTGTATTTCCAGAGAAATGTGTCAACGGCTTTATTGCCTATCGGGCGTCTCGAAAGAGAGTCAGCCATCCGTCGCGCGTCTATTTCGCATCCTTCGAGGATGATATAGCTGCGGTCGCACGAGCTCGCGCGATCATCAGACGGATACGCCTCGCTGGTATTCGGAACGTTTGGTTTATGCTGTAAAACCGTGGGTGGAGCTAATCCACCCGACTGAGATTAGTCCGGCGACGACGTCTCCGCGCCTCGCATCGATAGGTCGGCGCGGAGGTTTAAGATCGTGACGCGAGATATTCCGTGTTCCCGGATTGCATTCCGACAAATCGATCCACGGACACGCTCGCGCGCACTTGGATTCCTTCGTCCGTACGAAAGAAAGTTTCCCGGGTACGCGAGGGGCAACCTTCTCGCATTAATCATTCGTGTCTCCTTTTACGGCCAGTCTCGCGGTTACGGCTTGGATTTGAGTGAATGAACGGTGAAATTAATTGCGACCTCGAATGCGATGTTAAACATTAAGAACGAAGCGAAGGGAGGAAACACCTGATCTTTACGTACATTCGCTGGAGGTCTCTCTCTCTCTCTCTCTCTCTCTCTCTCTCTCTCTCTCTCTCTCTCTCTT